>NC_057807.1:242921989-242955930 GCF_018294505.1 Triticum aestivum
TGGCGAACGGCGGCGACGGTGGTGTTCGGCCGTGTGAGAGAGAGAGCGAGGGAGAGGAGGGAAGAGCCGGGGGAGAGTGAGAGAGAGCAGGGGGGGAGGCGTGGCGTCGTCCAGGGCATCGAGGCGAGGAGGGGAGGGCAGGCAGGCAGGGAGAGAGGTGGCGTGGCGCGGTGGCGCGCGCGCGCGCCGGCCACACTCCCCTCCCTCTGTCGGGACGAAGACGACAGAGGAGGGAGGTGGGCTGGGCCGGCTGCTGGCTGGGCCGCACAGTGGAGGAGCCCAGGTAAGCTCCTCCTGATATTAATTTTTCTGTTTTCTAATTTCTGACATTTGTTTTGATTTAAATAATATATTAAATCATTTATTTAACTTATGCCAATTTTTGCAGGAGCTATATATATTATTCCAGAGCTCTTTTATAAATGGCATAATATTTGGACATATATTAATATATATAATTAATATATTTCCAATGCAAATATTTATGCATTAATTCCAAATGCCCAAAATAAATGTCCATGAGCCACTAAAAATATTGGTTTGATTTTTATCTCTGTCCAATATTTTCAGAGGGCATCATGAGCATTTTCTTGGATCCTTTTGGAGAAATTTTTATTTGGGTCATTTTCAAAATGATTCTGAGGGTTTCACAGATCCCCATTTCAAGTTTCTGATGAAAGAGTAAACATGATGCAACACTCTAATGCATGACTAGCTAGGGTGTGACAACTCACCCCCACTCAAAAGAATCTCGTCCCGAGATTTGGGTTCCTCCGGGAAGAAGGCGGGATACTCGAGTCGAAGACGATCCTCCCTTTCCCAGGTTGCTTCATCCTCAGAATGGTGCGACCATTGAACTTTGAGAAACTTGATGTTATGACGTCGGGTGGTACGCTCGGCCTGATCGAGGATACGAATGGGGTACTCTCGATATGTAAGATTATCTTGGAGATCAAGCGTTTCGTGGTCCACTTCACGGATAGGATCCGAGAAGCAACGCCTGAGTTGAGAAACGTGGAAGACATCGTGGACCCTGGAGAGGTGCGGAGGTAGTTCCAATTGGTAGGCAACTTCTCCTCGTTTGGCGAGAATGCGAAAAGGTCCAATGTAACAAGGAGCCAATTTGCCTTTGATACCGAAATGATGGGTTCCCTTCAGAGGGGTGACCCGAAGATAAGCCTTCTCGTCAACCTCGAAAGTCATAGCCTTATGTTTTCGGTCATATTGACTCTTTTGACGAGATTGGGCTGTTTTCAACTTTTCACGAACGATACGAACTTGTTCTTCTGCTTCCTGAATCATATCCGGGCCAAAGAATTGTCTTTCCCCGGTCTCTGACCAGTTAAGGGGTGTTCGACATCGTCGTCCATAGAGAACTTCAAAAGGGGCTTTACCCAAGCTAGATTGATAGCTGTTGTTGTAGGCGAATTCGGCAAATGGAAGGCACTTCTCCCAGTCCATTCCGAATGAGATAACAGAGGCTCGAAGCATGTCTTCTAGAATCTGATTGACGCGTTCCACTTGACCACTTGACTGAGGGTGGAAAGCGGTGCTAAAGGAGAGACGAGTTCCCATAGCATTTTGGAATCTTTCCCAAAATCGAGAGGTGAAAAGACTTCCTCGATCCGAGTTAATTTCCAAAGGAACACCATGGAGGGACACTATTCGGGAGATGTATAAGTCTGCCAGCTGACTAGCGGTTATACTCTCACGAACAGGTAAGAAATGGGCTACTATGGAAAGACGATCGACCACGACGAAAATAGCATTATTCCCTCTCTTGGTCCGGGGAAAACCGGTAATGAAATCCATACCAATTTTATCCCATTTCCATTCAGGAATAGCTAAGGGTTGAAGGGTGCCAGCAGGCCGTTGGTGCTCTGCTTTTACACGACGACAGACGTCGCAATTTGCAATATACTGAGCAATTTCTCTCTTCATCCTAGTCCACCAGAACCTCTGGCGTAGGTCCTGATACATTTTAGTGCTACCGGGATGAATGGTGAGAGGAGATTCATGAGCTTCCTTAAGGATTAATCGCCTTAGGTTGCGCACTTTGGGAACCACTAGTCGATTCCCGAAGTATACGACTCCTTGATCATTAATGGAGAAACAATTCGCAATTCCTTTCTGAATGTTCCTCTTGATGCGGGAGATTCCCGGATCTACCTTCTGTGCTTTGATAATTTGATCCGTAAGGGTAGGTTTTGCCACCAAGGTGGAAAGAAAACCTTGAGGTACAATGTGAAGGTTAAGCTTCCGAAGTTCCTCATGGAGAAGCGGTTGACTTTGTTGTAACATCAGGTTGTTACAATAAGATTTACGACTTAGCGCATCAGCCATGACGTTGGCTTTCCCTGGGGTGTAGGTTATTCCTAAGTCGAAGTCTGTGATCAATTCAACCCAACGTCTCTGCCTGAGATTCAAATCCGGTTGGGTGAAAATGTACTTCAGACTTTGGTGATGAGTGAATATTTCGCAACGATTACCGAGGAGGTAATGTCGCCAGGTCTTAAGTGCATAGACTACGGCTGCAAGCTCTAGATCATGAGTAGGATAATTCTCCTCATGTGGGTGCAATTGCCGTGAAGCGTAAGCAATTACGTGTCGATCTTGCATAAGAATGCAACCTAGTCCTTGTCGCGAGGCGTCGCAGTAGATAACAAAGTCCTTGGAGAAGTCTGGTGGTACCAGTACGGGAGCAGAGGTCAGGCGTCTTTTCAGTTCCTGAAAGCTGTGCTCACATTGTGGAGTCCATTCGAACTTTTTATCTTTCTTGAGGAGTTCGGTTAGAGGTTTAGCAACCTTGGAGAAGTTCTCGACAAAGCGACGGCAATAGCTCGCTAAGCCCAGAAAACTCCGAACTTGCTTGACCGATTCAGGTGGAGTCCAATTAAGGACGGCTTGAACTCGCTCAGGGTTAACAGCAATACCTTTACCAGATATTACATGACCTAGATAGGTCACTTCTGACAACCAGAATTCACATTTAGAAAATTTGGCATAAAGGCGATGCTCTCGAAGTTTCTTCAACACTAGCCTTAAATGTTCGGCATGTTCTTCCTCGTTCTTGGAGTAGATGAGTATATCATCGAGATAAACTACGACGAATTTATCCAAATACTCCATGAAGATTGAGTTCATTAACCGAGAAAAGGTGGCTGGAGCGTTGGTTAAACCGAAAGACATGACGGTGTACTCGTATTGGCCATAATGAGTAACAAAGGCCGTTTTAGGAATGTCCCCGTTTCTGATTTTTATTTGATGGTAGCCCAACCTCAAATCCATCTTGGAGAAGACTGAGGATCCAGCGAGCTGATCGTACAGGTCGTTGATCCTGGGAAGTGGATATTTGTTCTTGATTGTGACCAAATTGACAGGTCGGTAATCTACAACCATCCGGTCCGTACCATCCTTCTTCTTGACGAATAGGACGGGGCAAGCCCACGGAGATGAGCTAGGTCGGATGAAACCCTTTTTCAAGGACTCATCGAGTTGTTTCTTAAGCTCGGCTAGTTCTGGTGGTGCCATCTTATAAGGTCTTCTAGCAATCGGAACGGTTCCGGGGATGAGGTCGATTACGAACTCAACATCCCTGTCAGGTGGAACACCTGGCAATTCCTCTGGAAAGACATCCAGGAAGTCATAGACTACCGGCACGTCCTCAAGGTCTGGCAAAGGGCTGGCGTTAAGAGAATATAATTGTCGCTTGGCTATTCGGGTCAAGACATTGACTATCTTCCCCGAAGGATGGGTGAGTTGAACAGTCCTAGAGAAGCAATCAATTTGGGCATGATGAGCTGACATCCAGTCCATACCCAGAATGATATTAATATCTGAAGATTTAAGGGCTATCAAAGATGCAAGGAAAACAAGTCTGTCGACTTGGATTTCATTTCCAAAACTTACCCTAGAGGTCTGCCATCTAGACCCGGGAGTAGAAATTTCCATAGTGGATGGCATGTCACAGAATGCAACGTTATGCAAACGAGCATAATTTTCAGATATAAAAGAATGAGAGGCTCCTGTATCGAAAAGAACAGATGCCGGGTGGCAATTAACAAGAAGCGTACCGAGAACGACGTTGGGATCCTCTTGAGCTTCTTCGGCAGAGATACAGTTGACATGGCCACGTGAAGCAGTGACCGGCTTGGCGTGGAATATTTTTCCTGTCGGCTTGCCACGGCCAACAGCTTTAGCAGACTGGTTGGGGTTGGTCTGGGGACACTCACGCATATAGTGACCAGATTCCCCACATTTGAAACAAGTCACGGAACTGGTACGTGGAGGAGCATTATTGGTTGGACCCCCATAGGGCTTGGCTGGTGCAGACTGTTGAACAGGGCGAGGCGCCTGGAAAGATGGCCTCGGGGTGAACCTGGGTGGCAGGGCGGTGTTGGGTACCCACACGCGGCGCTTCTGAGGACCAGCACCGGATGAGGAACCCATGTCACGGCCATGCTTGCGTGTTGCGTCATAGTCAGTCTGACCAGTTTCAGCACTGATGGCTTTGTTGACAAGTTTCTGAAAAGATGTGCACTCATGCAGACGGAGGTCGCGGCGAAGCTCAGGACTAAGGCCCTTACGGAACCTTGCTTGCTTCTTGGCGTCAGTAGACACTTCCTCAGTTGCATATCGGGCGAGATTACCAAACTCCCTGCTATAGGCATCCACAGAAAGTCGGCCTTGGGTGAAACTGCAAAATTCTTCACGTTTACGGTCCATGAGACCCTCCGGAATGTGATGTTCACGGAAAGCCTCGCTGAACTCAGCCCAAGTAGTGACATGGCCCGCTGGGCGCATAGCTCCATAATTTTCCCACCATAGACTGGCGGGGCCTTCAAGATGATATGCAGCAAAGGTGACCTTGTCAACCTCCGCTACCAGCGCGGAACGCAGTTTGTGAGAGATACTGCGAAGCCAGTCATCAGCGTCGAGAGGCTCGACGGAGTGGTGGAACGTGGGTGGATGCAATTTGATAAAATCACTGAGTGACACCACGTTAGTCCTCTGATGGTGTGTTGTGTTCTGTTCAATACGCTCCAACAAACGGTTGGTCTCCCGCTTGTTTCTCTCAGCTTCCATCATAACCTCGGCTAGGGAAGGAGGATGAGGCAGATTTGCATCCCTGACTTCACTGCCTTCGGCCTGCTCTTGAGGAGGAGGGTTAGTGCGCGTGTTGACCATCCTAGGTAAACAAGACAATGATTTAGTCAGGATGATAAAATTCCGACATAGGATATAAAGTGTAAGGAATAACTCGAAATGCAAGATGATCATCCGTATGACATGGTAAAATACAGAAACTGCTTCTTTATTCCATCGTCATACACACCATACAGGGTTTAGTACAAGACCAAACAAAGTACTATTACGGTGAAAAGAGGATTACATCTCATCGGAGGCATTCCAAGCTCCTATACATTATTTTTCTACACCTCCGGAAAGAGTACAAACTAGGTCATATCCCACGAGTCACGCGGGACGATAGAAGACACAGCTAGTGCGAACTAGTGATACTACCACTAACTCAGACCGATCCGTAGTAGTCCTCGTAGAAGTCGCCTCCATAGCCTGGAAGTTCAACATGATCATCCGGAAACAGACGGTCTCGCAGAGCTTGTGGACCATAGGGGCTAGGATGAGGTCTTGGACCAACAGACGGTGGCCTGCGGGGACCGCGAGGTGGGGTGATGCCTCCTACATCACGCCAAACCATCACGTCCGGCAGAGCAGATCTCACAGGATAGAGATCGCGCATATCTGAATATCCAGCTTGCACCGCCGGTGCGAACCGAGTCAAAGTAGCCCAGTGGTCAGCACGGGTATTGAAGAGCTCTAACCTTAAGGCCCGATTTTCACGGTCCTTATCCTCGAGCATCTCAGCAGTGGTGCGAGTCCGTGAATCCTCCTGAGTGGGGTCAGCATAGATAGCCTGGAGATACCCTTGTGCTCCCGGAAGTGATCCTGGCATATACCGGAAATCAGAGTCCCGAAATAGACCAGATCTGACTCGCATAATGGTCATCATAGAGTAGGCGGCGTCCTGCACAGCCATCTCAATAGTAACCCCGAGTCCATAGGAACAGTGAAGAGGCTCGGTGGATCCAGGATAAGATGGAAATATCCTGACAGTGCAGAGATACTGGCTTTGATTGAAGTCCCGGAATTGCTCTTCGACCGTGTACTCAGGATACCAGCGGTATCCAGCCTCAGTCATTACCCTGACCAACTTAGCAGTATGGCCGGGTACATCTAGGCATCGAGTCAGGCGAACCACTTGATTGAGGTCGCGAGTGGCCATCTGAAAGCATGATCATAATGCAAAGGCATTAGAATTTCTAGCAAAATTTCGGCAGCATAACAGCTGTAAATGCTCAAAAAGGATATTGAGACATTTGACAAAGGATTTCGTACACACTCAACATCATCATATCAAAGTTCTGAAACCATGTTGGCAACATAATGTGGTAGTAGAACTGAACTAGGCTTGTAACCATCAAACTTATAAGGTACTACTGATTAGTAACACGTGATCCTGACAGAGAGAATAGATCTTAATTCCTTAACCCCCGGTGGAAGAATGGACTGACTCAGATCAGAATGTCATAAGATATAAGAAGTAAAAAGAGCCTTACGTTCCATCCCACAAACAATTCCCCTACATATAACTAAAGAATTTCTAGACTCAACATCGACCAGTTTGGCTTGGAGAACCTACAGGCAGTCCGGCTCTGATGCCAACGCTGTCAGGACCCCGACTCGATGTCACATCGATCTAGCTGGTAACACCTCATATCACTTTGCGGCCTCACGCACGGTATCCCCACGGGTGTCGTCTTACCTTTTCCCGGGACCGTTTGCGCCTTTTGGCTCACGTATATGATAGTGTCGCTAGCATCCATATGATAAAGAGCTCGGGCTGACATGACTAGTCGTAAACCCAAAGTGGCACAGACTTACAGGGACAGGCATCCATGACCCAGCTTCGAACGTGTCGGTCATCAGCAAGTGGGTCCGGGCTGTAGCACTGGGCTAGCAGGACTCCGGTAAACCGGGCTGTAGCGGGCTAACAGGACTCCGGTACTCAAAGCGTGACATTTCCCCGAAGGGACAGACACAGGAACGAAGAAGGACACATGCCGGCCAACCTAAGTGTTCCAGAGCAGTAGCAAGCTACCATGGCTCAGCGGTAACACTAGGAGACATTTCCCGGTAAGAGAGGCTACCAAAGATAAACGACTAGATAGTCAGATCCCACACATACCAAGCATTTCAATCATACACACAATATGCTCGATATGTGCAAATACAACGAAGCATCACAACATGACTCTATGACACAAGTACTTTATTTAAGGCTCAGGGAGCCATACATAACATACACAAAGGTACGGGTCTCACGACCCCACATACAAGTCATACAGTCATACAAACCAGCAGCGGAAGTAACTTGTCTGAGTACAGACAACTAGTAAAATAAAAGAGGCTTGGAAAGCCTAGCTATACTATGTGGTCCTTCACAAGCTCAGGGTCACCACCTGGGTCTTTAGCCTACTCGTTGATGTCAACGTCTACATAGAACCCATCAGAAGGGGTTGCAGCGTCTTCTGTAAAAATGTAGATTATAGCAACATGAGTACAAAGGTACTCAGCAAGACTTACATCAGATCCTACATACATGCATATCATCAAGAAGGGTTGGTGGAGTTATTGCAGCATGCCAGCTTTGACTCTTGGCTAGACTATCCTACGATACTCCAACTTGAAATGGTTTTGCGCACACGAGTCCACTACTCACCACTTCAATACACTACCGAGGATCCACCTCCGTCTTCCTACGGAAGAGCCATCCTCGGCACTCACACTTATCTTGAGGCTTTTAGTAGTTTCCATTTACTTGTCTATGAACTGTATAGGCAACCAAGTAGTCCTTTACTGCGGACGCGGCTATTCGAATAGATCATGTTAACCCTGCAGGGGTGTACTTCTTCATACACGCTCTCACCACTTACCGTCGCTTACACGACATGTACTCGGCAACCTTCAAGCGGAAGCCCAACGTGGGTGTCGGCCACGACCTACCTAATCACCTAAGCCTCCAGTCCAGGTTTATCGCCTATTCAGGTTCCATCCGCAGGGAGTCCGGCCGAGGTTTCCCATACGGCCCCGAACGATGTGAACAGGGTTCCCGAGATACCTAACGGGTATTCGGTACACCCGGCCACGTACCTACCGCATCACAGCCCACCCCTACGGTCAGCGCTGTCCACGGCCTCCAGTAGGCTACAAACACCAGAAACTAGTTGCAACTCCCGGACGGAGAACTAGGGTGAATAAGAAGCCGAGAGGGTCCATTGGTTTCGGGCCCAATGCATGGTAGTAGCTGATTCTTAAATCACACATACAGATCTCAGTGCTTAAGGTCGGCTTCAATGAAACAACCCACCATGTACTCCTACATGGCCTCTCATCGATACCTTTACCAAATCGTGTTCACCACACCACTCCCATTACCGACATAATCATTTCACTCTAGCCCATCACCCAGATGAACCAGACCTGACACGACTCTAAGCATAGCAGGCATAGCAAGGTAGGAACAACACATACATATGGCTCAATCAACTCCTACACATGCTAGTGGGTTTCATCTAGTTACTGTGGCAATGACAGGTCATGCAGAGGAAATGGGTTCAACTACCGTAGCACACAGCAGTTTGAATCGCGTTGTCTTAATGCAGTAAAAGAGAGCAGGAGCGAGAACATGGGATTGTATCGATATGATCAAATGGTTGGTTGCTTGCCTGATGGTTCGATGCACTGATATGGTTCTTCGTTAGGGTAATCACGGTACTCCTCGGAGACAGAACCTGTCGCAAAGGACATCGATATACAAGCATCACCAAACAATGTGCAACAATATGATGCATGCATGAAACATGGCAATATGAGTGTGTTGGGCTAATGCAACTAGAACCAGAAGGGTTTGAACAAATTTGAATCAAAGATTCAAATTTCAAACTCAAACATGGCCTTTTAAAAGTGCTTTTCCTTGTTCTGCTTAAAACATCAATTTAACTTGTTTGATCATGCATGAAAATAGTACAGATGGATAGATTGGATTTTTCTGATCATTTTTCATATATAATTTGTCCAATTTGGAGTTACAGAATAAAAGTTATGAATTTTTGAAGTTTAAATAATATTCTGGAATTTCCTGATTTAAATTAAATCCAGAAATTATAATTATTGCGCCAGCATGACGTCAGCATGACGTCAGTGGTCAACTGCGGCTGGCTGAAGTCAAACCTGACGTGTGGGGGCCACACGTCAGTGACAGGGGGGTTTAACAGGTTTAAATTAATCCTAATTAGGGATTAGTGGCGCTGGGGCCCACTGTCAGTGTCAGGGGGGGTTGACTAACGGTAATTAGTACTAACTAACCACCTGTCCGACAGGGCCCACACGTCAGTGACCCTGGGGGGGTCAAACCTCTGGTCGGACAGGTCAAACCCGCCGGCGGTTAGTCGCCGGCGAGGTCCGCGGCGTGCAGGGGCCTCGGGTTTCCTCTGTGGTGCTCCAAACGGCGTGCGGCTAGGTGCGTTGGATAGCTAGCTCGACGGCGCGTCGGACGGTGGCCGTGGCTGGCCCTGGGGTGGCCGGAGTCGACGGCGGCGAGCTCGGCTGCGGCTGCCGGAGTTCGGGTGCGGTCGGAATCGACGTTGCAGGGGGTTTGGGGAGGCGTTAGTGCGCGCTGCGTGCTCCTGGTGAGGTGGGGAGCACGATAGTGCGCTCGGTTGGGTGCTACGGTGACCGTGGCCACGACGGCGACATCGCCGGCGGCGTGGAGCTCTCGGCCAAGGTGGGGCTAGGGCCTAGAGGTCGAAAGAGACCAGGGGAGAAGGGGGAAACGATCCGGGGGCTCACCGCGGAGCTGCAGGGATGGTTAGCGGGCTCGGGGACGCGCTGGAGACGGCGAATTCGACGGCGATGACGGTCGGAGCCCGAAGAGGGGAACGGCGACGTGGCAGCGATGCAGGGCTTCCGGGGAGCTGTGGAGCGGTGGGGAGGAAGAGGGGGTCGTGGCGGAGCTTCTGAGCTAGTCGGGGAAGCGAGGGGTGGCCGGAGACGGCTGCTGTGGCGAACGGCGGCGACGGTGGTGTTCGGCCGTGTGAGAGAGAGAGCGAGGGAGAGGAGGGAAGAGCCGGGGGAGAGTGAGAGAGAGCAGGGGGGGAGGCGTGGCGTCGTCCAGGGCATCGAGGCGAGGAGGGGAGGGCAGGCAGGCAGGGAGAGAGGTGGCGTGGCGCGGTGGCGCGCGCGCGCCGGCCACACTCCCCTCCCTCTGTCGGGACGAAGACGACAGAGGAGGGAGGTGGGCTGGGCCGGCTACTGGCTGGGCCAGCCAGCTGGCTGGGCCGCACAGTGGAGGAGCCCAGGTAAGCTCCTCCTGATATTAATTTTTCTGTTTTCTAATTTCTGACATTTGTTTTGATTTAAATAATATATTAAATCATTTATTTAACTTATGCCAATTTTTGCAGTAGCTATATATATTATTCCAGAGCTCTTTTATAAATGGCATAATATTTGGACATATATTAATATATATAATTAATATATTTCCAATGCAAATATTTATGCATTAATTCCAAATGCCCAAAATAAATGTCCATGAGCCACTAAAAATATTGGTTTGATTTTTATCTCTGTCCAATATTTTCAGAGGGCATCATGAGCATTTTCTTGGATCCTTTTGGAGAAATTTTTATTTGGGTCATTTTCAAAATGATTCTGAGGGTTTCACAGATCCCCATTTCAAGTTTCTGATGAAAGAGTAAACATGATGCAACACTCTAATGCATGACTAGCTAGGGTGTGACAGTCGATGTCTTCGGAGTCGAAGTCAAGCACGTCTGTTAGGTCATCAATCGTGGCAATGAAGTGGGTGGTGGGTGGGCAACGAATTCTGTCGTCGTCTGCTTCCCACTCAAGCCGGACATAGTTCGGCCTAGAGTCTCCTGACAAAAAGAGAGACTTCAATAAGTTCAGCATGTCGCCAAAGGGCGAGTGCTGAAAGACGTCTGCCGCGGTGCACTCCATCACCGGAGCCCAACCAGGCTCGGCGGGCTCGGGGACGCGCTGACTGGAACCTACATCCGGATATGAATCCGGGGGTTTGGAGTCACGGGCTCCCTTAGAAGTGAGGCATGTGTTTGGCTCCATCGCCGATGAGGGTACGGCCTGCGAGACGGGGTCCAGCCCTCCGTCCTTAGGCAACACAACCTGCCCCGGATTTAGATCCGAGGCTTCTGCCGGGGTGATATCCCGAGCATCGTCTGACAGCAGGTCTAACCCGTGCTCATCGTGACTGTTCGGCGCTCCTGGCGCTGGCCCGAATCCGTCGAAGATCAAGTCCCCACGAATATCCACTGTGTAGTTCAACTTTACGAACCTGACCTAGTGGCCAGGGGCATAGCTATCGATCTCCTCCAGGTGGCCAAGCGAATTGGCTCGCAGTACGAAGCCGCCGAACACGAAGATTTGTCCGGGGAGGAAAGTTTCGCCCTGGACAGTGTTGTTGATGATGATTGAAGGAGCCATCGAGCCTGACAGCGATGACACAGAGGAACTCTCAATGAAAGCACCAATGTCGGTGTCAAAACCTACGGATCTCGGGTAGGGGGTCCCGATCTGTGCGTCAAGGCTGATGGTAACAGATGTTTACTGAAAGTGCAACTATCCCTAGGTGGTGTTGGTAATTCATAACAACATATAGCTCATTGAGCTAATGCTATTCCAAGACCATTATTTTAGGAAAGCTCAATGAATGGCATGGCATGGATGATGAAATTGGATCCCTCAAAATACTAAGGACAAAGGATTGGCTCAAGCTCAAAAGCTCAAGACTCTTCATTTTATATTTTAGTGATCCAAGATCACATTGAGTCTATAGGAAAAGCCAATACTATCAAGGAGGGATGAGGTGTTGCTTAATGAGCCTCTTGCTTCATGTGCTTTGTGATATGCTCCAAAACCCATAGCTACTTTCCCACTTCCACAAATGACCTAAACCCAAAGCCAAAATCGGTCACACCGATTCTTCCTATCCGGCGCCACCGATTCCAAAAGTCATAGCCACTGCCACAAACCCTAAGCAAATCGGTCTTACCGATAGGGATCTCGGTCTCACCGAGATGGGATTGTAATCTCTTTGTTTCCCTTCATAACATTTCGGTCTAACTGAAGTGAGCGATCGGTCCCACCGAGATTGCAATGTAAACTCTCTGTTTCTCTTTTGTAACATTTCGGTCTCACCGAAAAGAGCAAATCGGTCCCACCGAGTTTACCTGACCAACTCTCTGGAAAGCTTATTACCAAATCGGCCTTACCGAGTTTGTGTAATCGGTCTTACCGAGATTACGTTATGCCCTAACCCTAACCGAATCGGTCTCACCGAGATGCATGTCAGTCCCACCGAAAATCACTAATGGTTACTAGGTTTACTAAATCGGTCCGACCGAGTTTGTTGAATCGGTCCCATCGAGTTTGGTAAATTGTGTGTAATGGTTAGATTTTGTGTGGAGGCTATATATACCCCTCCACCTCCTCTTCATTCGTGGAGAGAGCCATCAGACTGAACCTACACTTCCAACTTACCATTTCTGAGAGAGAACCACCTACTCATGTGTTGAGGCCAAGATATTCCATTCCTACCATATGAATCTTGATCTCTAGCCTTCCCCAAGTTGCTTTCCACTCAAATCTTTTTTCCACCAGATCCAAAACCTATGAGAGAGAGTTGAGTGTTGGGGAGACTATCATTTGAAGCACAAGAGCAAGGAGTTCATCATCAACGCACCATTTGTTACTTCTTGGAGAGTGGTGTCTCCTAGATTGGCTAGGTGTCACTTGGGAGCCTCCGACAAGATTGTGGAGTTGAACCAAGGAGTTTGTAAGGGCAAGGAGATCGCCTACTTCGTGAAGATCTACCGCTAGTGAGGCAAGTCCTTCGTGGGCGATGGCCATGGTGGGATAGACAAGGTTGCTTCTTCGTGGACGCTTCATTGGTGGAGCCCTCGGTGGACTCACGCAACCATTACCCTTCGTGGGTTGATGTCTCCATCAACGTGGATGTACGATAGCACCACCTATCGGAACCACGCCAAAAACATCCGTGTCTTCAACTGCGTTTGAATCCTCCAAACCCTTCCCTTTACTTTCTTGCAAGTTGCATGCTTTAATTTCCGCTGCCTATATACTCTTTGCATGCTTGCTTGAATAGTGTGATGATTTATTGACTTATCCTAAAGTAGCTAAAATCTGCCAAACTCTAAAATTGGGAAAAGGTTAAGTTTTTATTGGTCAAGTAGTCTAATCACCCCCCTCTAGACATACTTCAAGGTCCTACAAGTGGTATCAGAGCTTTGGTCTCCATTTGCTTTTATTTCCATAGCTTTTGGTGGTCATAGCCTTGGTTTCACAACCTAGGAGAGTATGGTGTCTAGTGAGGGAAATTATCACCGTAGAGGTCCTTACTTTGATGGTACTAATTTTGCTAGTTGGAAGCATAAGATGAAAATGCATATTCTTGGACATAACCCCGCCGTTTGGGCAATTATTTGTATTGGCTTGCAAGGTGAATTCTTTGATGGGAGAGAACCAAACCATGGAGTGAATGCGGAAGAATTGAAGATGCTGCAATACAACGCTCAAGCTTGTGATATCATCTTCAACGGATTGTGCCCTGAAGAATTCAACAAAATCAGCCGTCTTGAGAATGCAAAGGAAATTAGGGATACTTTGATTGATATGCATGAAGGTACCAAATCCGTCAAGGAATCCAAGTTGGCTGTGCTCCAAAGTCAGCTTGACAAGTTCAAAATGAAGGATGGTGAAGGTGTCGCTGAAATGTACTCTAGGCTTGCACTTATCACAAATGAGATTGCCGGCTTAGGGAGTGAAGAGATGACTGACAAATTCATCATCAAGAATATCCTAAGAGCATTGGATGGAAAGTATGATACCGTGTGCACATTGATATCAAGCCAACGGAAGTCATTGGAAGAATTGTTGCTCATGAGATGTCACTCAAGGATAAGGAGGAACTTCACAACAAGTCAAGTGGTGCTTACAAAGCCTCAAGTGAAGCCCCCACATCATCAAGTGAGAAATAAACCTTCAATGAAGAATTGAGCTTAATGGTGAAGAACTTCAACAAATTCTACAAGAGTAGAAGCAAAGAAAGAAGCTCCAAGTCAAGGTCTTACAATGACAAAAGATCTTCTAGTCGAGAGCGCAATTGCTACAATTGTGGGAGACCCGGACACTATTCCAATGAGTGTACGACACCCTGCAAAAGAAGAGAAGATTCTCCAAGAAGAAGAAGCAATAGAGAATAATCACCACCAAGAGAGAGGAGGAGTAGAGATGATCGTTATGAATGAAGACCCTCACGGAGAAGCAAGGATTCGGAAAGGAAGGACAAGTCATCAAGGAGCTACACAGAACGAAGACATCAAGCTCATGTTGGTGAATGGGTATCCGGCTCCGACTCCGACAATCACTCCGAGAGAAGCTATCACTCTGACTCCGAATATACTTAAGATGAAGGTGTTGCCGGTCTAGCACTTGTGTCAACCAACTCCTACGACATATTTGATTCACCAAATGAAGGAATTGGAAGATGCTTCATGGCCAAAGGTCCAAAGGTAACACATCCTGAGTATGTTGATTTCAATAGTGATGAATATGACTTGCTTGTGGATGATGATTTACTTGTTGATAACTCTAGTGATGAATACTATGATGAAACGTCAATTAATCATGCTAATCAAGATAAAATGAATGACAATGATAAGGAGAAGATTGAGCTTCTAACTAACGAACTAAACACTCTTAAGTTGGCTCATGAAACTATCTTCGAAGATCATCGAGAACTTTTAAGGGCTCATGAGAAGTTACGCTTTGAAAAGCTCAATCTTGAGCAAGAGCATGAGTTCTTAAAGGCAATCAATGATGATCTCCGCAAGAAAAGTTCTTCTTACATTGCCAAGCGTTTACTCTTATCTACTTACATGCCTCAAGACAAGTCTAGTAACAAGAACAAGAAAGATACTTCCTCTAGTAGTAACAATAACAATGTCAAATCTAATATTGTTGCTTCTAGTAGTTCTCTTGATTCCACTAATGATTCTCTTAGCCAAGTTACACTGGAGCAAGAAAATAGCTTATTGAAGGGAATTATAGAGAAAGGTGTTTACAAGAGCCTTGCCGGGAGTAAGCAATTCAAGGAAATTGTACGCAAGCAAGGAAGGCACCGGAAGAATCAAGGTGTTGGTTTTGAATGAAAGTTCAATGCCAATGGAGTTGAGTTAGAAGAAGATCAATACCCCAAGACGAAGTTTGTTCCTCAACAAGAGAAGTATGATCCTACTTCCTTCAAGGGAACACAAGCTCAAGATGATCTTCTACCACAAGACCACAAGAACAAAGGCAAGGACAAGCTTCAAGAAGAGATTGATGCATTTGAAGAAGCACCTAAAGCCTCATTCAAGTGGGTTCCCAAGACTACGTCAGGTTCTACTTCATCATGTGCAACGACAACTCCAAGGATTCCCATCAAGATGATGTGGATCCCGAAGAAGAAGAACTAGAGAGTTCTTGAGGGTGACTCCGCCAACATTCTTCACTCATATCATTATGGCAAGAACAAGTGCAATCAACTTCCACATCTTGCACTAGTTCAAGGAGTCACAAACCCTCATGTTGGTAAGGCAAGGGACAAGGTAACCTAATGATTTCATGGACATCATCTTGTGTATGCATCACTCTATGTCTATGGATATTCTTGTTTGTTCCTTGTGGGACTAACCCATGTAGGTAAGTTGAAAGTGCAACTCACTCCAAAGGATTGCTCCAAATGATCTACATCAACATTGAGCATCCACATCTTCAACACCTACATGAAGTCATCATCGACAAAACCCAAGGTTAGTTCATCCCTCTAAGGGGGGATCTCACATCTAGGGGGAGCTTAACTCTAAGAATTGAGTCAAAGCAATTCTAATGGTGTGAACACATCAATGCATTATGTAAAAGTGGTAACCCCACTTGAACTTAAACGATGAGTATGACCTATGATCAAATGTCTTTCATTTGACTCCTAAGTCAATATACTCATATATATATGACCTAGCCATCGCCAATTCATTGATAGATGCTAGAATTGGTTGTGCATGCTTTGCCACATATTTCATTTGCTATTTTATTGTGTGAGCATGTTGGTGCATATTTTACTCATTCAAGGACATCCACTTGTTGTTTTGATTGTTT
Organism: Triticum aestivum; assembly: GCF_018294505.1. NCBI lineage: Eukaryota > Viridiplantae > Streptophyta > Magnoliopsida > Poales > Poaceae > Triticum > Triticum aestivum. Next base: position 242,938,325 of record NC_057807.1, read on the forward strand.
GAGTTCTTTTTATTTTTGCCCAGTGGATGGACAAGAATGCCTAAGAACTTTCTCTAGCTGTCTATGCTTTTCTCGTCTCAAACTCTATTCATGCTACATCACAAAATTTCATCAAGTCAGATTCGAACCACTCTGTGTGAGGAGCACTCGGAGTCCCCGATTCGTCATAGACTTAAACTTCCAAAACCTCTTTATGACTCTCGGTCTGACTAATTCCTCCATTTCGGTCCTACCGAGATCATTAAGTTGATCTGAGTTTTCAATCTCGGTGCAACTGATTTGAACTTTTCGGTCACACCGATTTGCTGTAACTGTACACAGTTATGCATCTCGGTGCCACCGAGTTGTTCCACTCGGTCACACCGACAGGGTCGGGCTATATATAGTCACGGGCAAAATTTTGGAAATTTCTCCGAACCCCTTTCGCCCGCGCAACAGCTCGCTCTGCCATCGAAGGTCTCCGAATCGTCTCCTCGTCGCCAGCAGCCTCCTGTCGCTGGTCTCCGCTGCCGTCAACGGAGTTTGCCCCCGTCGTTGCCTTTGTAGCGAGTCCACCGCCAAGCTAGGGTATGGACTCGATCTTTGTGCTATCCTCGTCTGATTCCTAGCACATTGTGTTCTTATTGAATCTTGCCACGATTGAAACACTTCTATCCAGCCAAAGTATTCTGTAGATTAGATTAGATTCAAATTTTTAGGGTTAGGTTTCCGCCGAAACCATCTCGGACCCATCGAGTTGAAAAACTCGGTCTCACCGATTTGGCTTATGCCATTGCACTAGTGACTCTCGGTCTGACCGAGAATTGCTAATCGATGCGACCGATTTTAGGATTCTGTGAAACCCTAGCAGTCTCGGTGCCACCGAACTGTGACTCGGTCTAACCGAGTTCATCAGTTTAGGTTCCAAAACTGCTTCGGTATCACCGAGTTTGAAAATCGGTTGATCTGAAATGCTTTCTGTGGAAAACTAAAAGTGAATTTTTGAATCATTCTTTTGCAAAAATCTCTGCATTTTGTGATGCTCATCCACTCTATCTCATCTATACCTCTTCACAGGTTCAGCAGTCAGTTTTTGCAGCATGTCAAACCAGAGTGACAGCCAGAACAGGTCAGAAGAGCAAATTGACATGAGCAAGGGCACTAGTCCCTCAAGCTCTACAGATGAAGGGAGCAGAAGCACTCCTAGCAACCTGCCCAAGGCTGCTACCAGGCAAAGGAGGAAGAGAACCTCAGACTCAGAGGATGAGGACTACAAAGCTGAGGAAGATGAGGCTACTTCCAAGAAAGTAGTGCTCAAGAAGGAATATGGCTCAGCAAAGAATACTAAGAGAGGCCTCAAAAAGAAAGTTCCTGCCAAGAGGACACCAATGCCCAAGGCCAGAAGGTCCACTCAAGTGCCAGAGCAGACTGAACCCAAAGAGGCACCTGAAAGGAAAGTCACTTCTTCCAAGCCCAAGAAAGTTCCCACTGGAGAGACATTGAAGTTTACAATTGAATTAGAGGATGAAGGTGCTCATGACAAGAAGAAGAAGAGAGGAAGAACCACAACTGCCCAGGTTCTTGGAAAGCCCTCAATGAGGAGAGATTCTGAAGAAGAAGAGGTTGCTGCACCAGCACCTAAGGCACCTAAGCTTATGGGTGATGCTATAAGGTCAGGGGCTGCAACATCTTAGCCCAAGGAAGCACCCAAAACTGCCTCCAAGGCCAAGCAAGTACCAAAGAGGAATACTAGGAGTATTCCAGCTGTTGAGAAGAACAAGGCCCCAGTGCCAAATGTTGCTGAAGAAGAAGATGAAGAAGGTCAAGTCCTAAGGAAGCTCAAGCCCAAGATACCAGACCACAATAATGCCCATCCTGTGGCTGAGGACAATGAGGTTGTTATGAATGAAAATGACCCATCATCAGTTCAAGCTCAAGAGAAGAAGGAGAAGGCAAAGAAGGAGAAGGCTACCAAGATGCCAACTCAAAAGGAGGCATCTGAATATTTCTTGAAGAACAAGCAGGAGCAGCTTGGGTACTTGATAGCATCAACACTGAGGATTGAGAAGGGACTGGCCACCCTCACTCAGAATCAGGAGAGCCTGGAGAGAATCATGGAACTCAAATTCCATGACCTTGATGTCAAAGTAACTGAGATTCAGTCAGTTGTAGAGCAGCTGCAGGACGACATGCAGGAGAGGCAGGGCAAGACTACCACAAATGTGTTTGCCAGAGTGCCCGGAGCCCAGAGGTCAGTTGTAGTGCCTGTGACAGACACTAGAGCAACATCTTCAGCACCAGCTACTGCCCCTTCAGCTCCAGTGCAACCAGCTCCAGCATCCACTCCAGCACCCTCTACTTCAACTGAAGCCTTCGTTCTTGGAGTTATCCGGGCACCACCACCTGAAGATCAAGCCTGAGAGTCGATCTAGCACTATGCATTTTCTATGAACTTTTTGGTAACTTGTTGCCAAAGGGGGAGAAAAATGTATAGATCATAGGCTTCGAGAGAGAGAGTATTGGTTTTGTTCTCTCTTGCTTTATTTGGTGGTTACACTTGTTTGTTTTTGATTGCTTGTGATACTATGCTTGTGACACATTGATGATCATGTGTTTGATCATAAGCTGCACTTATGCATGTTTGATGATATTATCCTATCTATCTTATGTAATCATTCACTTTGCTTGGTGATGAGTGCATGTATTCAATATTTATTATTTTGAGCGCTCCACCAAGATGTATGTGACATGGAAGAGTAACCCATGAGCCTAATTCATTGTGCATGTGCAGTCCAAAGCAAATCTTAAACTATGCACAAATTTATGGGGAGCTCTTGCATATCACATACTTCTAAAAGTGACGATGTTATTCAATCTTATTATCATTTGTTGAAGCTTTGATCTATATGTTGTCATCAATTACCAAAAAGGGGGAGATTGAAAGTGCAACTATCCCTAGGTGGTTTTGGTAATTCATAACAACATATAGCTCATTGAGCTAATGCTATTCCAAGACCATTATTTCAGGAAAGCTCAATGAATGGCATGGCATGGATGATGAAAGTGGATCCCTCAAAATACTAAGGACAAAGGATTGGCTCAAGCTCAAAAGCTCAAGACTCTTCATTTTATATTTTAGTGATCCAAGATCACATTGAGTCTATAGGAAAAGCCAATACTATCAAGGAGGTATGAGGTGTTGCTTAATGAGACTCTTGCTTCATGTGCTTTGTGATATGCTCCAAAACCCTCAGCTACTTTCCCACTTCAACAAATGACCTAAACCCAAAGCCAAAATCGGTCACACTGATTATTCCTATTCGGCGCCACCGATTCCAAAAGTCATAGCCACTGCCACAAACCCTAAGCAAATCGGTCTTACCGATAGGGATCTCGGTCTCACCGAGATGGGATTGTAATATCTCTGTTTCCCTTCGTAACGTTTCGGTCTAACCGAAGTGAGCGATCGGTCCCACCGAGATTGCAATGTAAACTCTCTGTTTCCCTTTTGTAACATTTCGGTCTCACCGAAAAGAGCAAATCGGTCCCACCGAGTTTACCTGACCAACTCTCTGGAAAGCTTATTACCAAATCGGTCTTACCGCGTTTGTGTAATCGGTCTTACCGAGATTACGTTATGCCCTAACCCTAACCGAATCGGTCTCACCGAGATGCATGTCAGTCCCACTGAAAATCACTAACGGTCACTAGGTTTACTAAATCGGTCTGTCCGAGTTTGTTGAATCGGTCCCACCGAGTTTGGTAAATTGTGTGTAATGGTTAGATTTTGTGTGGAGGCTATATATACCCCTCCACCTCCTCTTCATTCATGGAGAGAGCCATCAGACTGAACCTACACTTCCAACTTACCATTTCTGAGAGAGAACCACCTACTCATGTGTTGAGGCCAAGATATTCCATTCCTACCATATGAATCTTGATCTCTAGCCTTCCCCAAGTTGCTTTCCACTCAAATCTTCTTTCCACCAGATCCAAAACCTATGAGAGAGAGTTGAGTGTTGGGGAGACTATCATTTGAAGCACAAGAGCAAGGAGTTGATCATCAACGCACCATTTGTTACTTCTTGGAGAGTGGTGTCTCCTAGAGTGGCTAGGTGTCACTTGGGAGCCTCCGACAAGATTGTGGAGTTGAACCAAGGAGTTTATTGATTCGGTTTACCTACCGGAGATGACCCCTAAAAATGTATGAAGACATTGAAGATAATGGTGGTATGTGAAGATATTCACATTGAAGACTATGACAGAAGAAGACATTGAGTGAAGACTATGGAGCACGAAGACTTAGCAGTTTCGTTGTTTCTTTTCTTCTTTGTTGAGTCATAGGAACCACCACACTGTTAAGTGGGGTCCAAGTGAACAAAGTCAGAGTGACTGAAGTGATGCTCAACCAAAATCCTATGTCTTCGAGTGAAGACAATGAGAGCAAATCTTATCCAGAGTCAGATAATTCAGCTTTACTTGTAGCCCAAGTCAAGTTGTCGCGTGTGTTTGAAATCTGACCGTTGTGACACGTGTCAGTTCCTTAGTGACCCAGGGTTATTTCGGACAAATCCATTCGGGTTGCCTAGTGGCTATAAATAGCCCACCCCCTACACCATAAATTGGTGCCTACTCAAAGTTAGTGCACGGCTTTTGTCGTTGAGAGCAACCCACCTCCGAAGAGTTTGAGAGAGAGAAGTCCTTGTGAGGACAAAGCCCAAAACACCCAGAGCCCAAAGAGTGTTTGGCATCACTGAAGTCTTTCTGTCTGCGTGATCTGAAGACTTGTTACACTTGAGGACTGCGAATCCTCCAGACGGTTAGGCGTCGCGTTCTAAGCATCCAAGAGTAATTGTGGATTGCCGGTGAACGAAGTCTGTGAAGGTTTGGAAGTCTACCTTGAAGACTTACCAGAGTGGTTGGGCGAGGACTGTGTGTCCTTAGCTCAAGGGGAATAAGGTGAAGACACGGTCTTCTGAGTTCAATCTCAGCCTCCCTAACCAGACGTACAGTTGTCATAGCAACTGGAACTGGTCGAACAAATCCTTGTCTTCACAACGCACTCGTTCTATCTCTTACTCTCCTTACTTACAATTCGTCTTTGTGAAGTCATTGCCTGATTGCTATGCCTGTTTGACTTCACTGTGTGACTACTTGTTCTGATTAGCTTCGTACTATCTTCCATCCTGATTGTACTACCTAGCTGCTATCAGTCATCATGCTTTGGTTTCATACTTGTCTCACTATGGCCTGGCTAGTGTAGTTCATCTTCCGCTGCATGTTTATAGGTCCTGTTTTCGTGTTTGTCTTCAAAACATTCATGTTTGGAAGACTTTCATAAAAATCGCCTATTCACCCCCCTCTAGTCAATAACTAGCACTTTCAATTGGTATCAGAGCAAGGTACTCCCTTGTTCTGTGTGATTCGGTTTAAACACCTAGAGTTTAGCTATGTCGACTGCAGGCATAATCAAAGTCTCCGCTGTATGCCCTGTCTTCGATGGCACTGAATATCCCTACTGGAAGAATAAGATGCGTATGCATCTTGAAGCCATTGATGTTGATCTATGGTATGTCGTCAAGAACGGTGTTCCCAAGACTGGTGAAGGTGTCTCTCCTACTGATGTCAAGAAGTTCATTCAACTCGATTCTACTGCGAAGAACATCATCTGTGGTCATCTGACCAAAGGGCAGTATGGCCGTGTGAGTGCTTTGGAAACGTCGAAGCTAGTCTAGGACTGGCTCTCCAAGGTCAACGAAGGCGTTTCAACTCAAAGAGATCAAAGAATCAGTGTCCTATGCAACCTCTTCAACCGCTTCAAGAGAAATGACAATGAAAATGTCCACCTCACGTTTGATCGCCTCACTGACATAACAAACGAGCTTCAGGCTCTCAGCGCCACTGAGATCACCAAGCATGAAATCGTCAAGACGCTTCTGAGATCTCTTGACAGCTCATTTGACCCTCTAGCTCTTATGATTCAAGAACGCCCTGATTTCAAGACACTCAATCCATCTGACATACTTGAGAGACTCAACACACATGAGTTCCAGCTATATGAGAAAAGAGATATCTATGGTCCCAACTATGGCCGAACTCGCTTTGAAGGAAAAGGTTGTTTCCTCATCTGAAGAAGAATCTGACAGCAGTTCCGGTGAAGCTGAAGACCTTGGAAAGGAGCTTGCTATGCTTATGAAGAAGTTCCAGAAGTTCACTAAGAAGAAAGGCTTCAGAAAGTCTTCACGATCCAGCTCAAGAAACGACGAAGCTTCTTCCCAAGACCACAAGAAGAGAACCTGTCACAACTGCAAGAAACCTGGCCACTACATCTCTCAGTGTCCACAGTGGGACCATGAGAAGAAAAAGAAGAAGAGCAAGGAATATGATTCTGATGACAAGAAGAAGAAGAAATACTCAAAATCTTCTTCCAAGTCTTCATCTCACAAGAAAAGTTCATCTGGCAAGGCTCGTGCTTTTGTTGGCAAGGAAATGGATTCAGAGGAGGAGTCTGCTTCTGAGGAGGCAGAAGTGGTGGAGTCTGAGGAGTCTGACTCTGGCATTGCAAGTCTGGCTTTAGCTTCAGCCTACGTGGCCAAGTCCATCTTCAACACTGAAGACAATGCATCCATCACCAACGCTGATGCCAGTGACAAGGACGACTACGCTCCCACTTACTGCTTCATGGCACATGGTGCCAAGGTAAACTCACGCGATGCTTACTTTCAAACATCAAGTGAAGATGACTCTGATTGTGAATCCAAACCTAGCTAGAAAAAACTTGCTAAAATTGCAACTGAACAACAGAAAGCTATGGAACATATTCAAAAACTGTTAGACAAAAGTAATGCCCTGTTGGACGCGGAAATGACTAAGACTCAGTCCTTAATTGAAGACATAAAAAATCTTCATGTTAAGTACCAAGAATTTGAAGGTCGTCATGAAACCCTCTCAACATCTCATGAAAAGCTTTCCTATGATTATCTTCAAAGGAAGCAGGATCTTGAGAAATTGAGATCAGATCATGAAGATCTTCAAAAGGAGAACGAGTCACTTCGCGCTCAACAGATCAGTCCCGCTCAGGAAGTTTTTGAACCGCCATGTTTAAAATGCATTGAGTGTGATAAAGGCGTCTTCTGTTGCTGGATGTTCTACTGCTCCTGTTGCAATATCTTCAACTGATGATGTGGTAACTAAACCCGTCTATTGAGGATACCACTACTATTGCTGATGAAAATGCCAGGTTGAAGACACTGATTGAGACAGGTATGTACAAAAGCCTCAAAGGGCATCAGACATTATGTGATGTCCTCAAAAAGCAGATTCTGAACCGAAACCCTAGAAAAGAGGGTATTGGGTTCGAGAGGAAAATGAATGTAGATGGGTCGTACTGGAAGCCTGAGCAGTACCCCCAAACCACATGGGTTGCTGCAAAGGAACCTTCAGTAGATCCATCCACCTTATCTAGTTTCACTTGTGCTAACCCCATTATCAAACTATAAACTGTTTAAGAATCAGAATGGTGAAGTGTTTGCCAGGTATATTGGTACTAACTGCAGGAATGGACCACCTATGAAGAAGATCTGGGTACCTAAGCAGTGTATTGAGAATCTTCATGTGAATGTCATCATGACACCACCCAGGAAGAAGACAATCCCCAGACCTATGGCTTCATATGGCCCAAAGGCTTCATACAGATACAGGACTCACCTGAGTCACCATAACGCCAATGTTTTGCAGGAAAACCATACTTAGACTTATGAATATGAGCGTGTGTCTTCAAACCGCTATGTTCATAGAACTAAGAACTTTTCTGCTTATTCATATGAGTATCGCTCTTCTCCAGCAAGGCTATTTGCTAGGGATCCAAAGCCAAAATTCTTAGATGCTGCACTTAGACTCATTCCTTCTAAGCCACCCTTGAAGATGTGGGTGGTTAAGAAGAATTAACTTTCTTTTGCAGAGAAAGGTCTCCACCCTGAAATCAAAGGCATCCGATGCTATTGCTGGGGACCTAAAACACATTGTGAGACGCAAGATAAAATGCCCAAATGATCTTACTATGTATTTCACATCTAAATCGCTTGCCAGTCATACTATGAGTTCTAACCTTGATCTAAGCTTTGATAATCCTCTTGTGCGTCAAATGCTTATGCTTCACAACACTCTTTGTGAAGCCTATCCTCCTAACTGCATTGTAGGGTATGACACCTCGTGCGACAGAATGGATTATGGACAGCGGATGCACTAACCACGTGACTGGTGATCGAAGTATTCTCATGGACTCGACCTTATGTCCATGTGATAAAAGTCACATCACATTCGCTGACACTGGTAAAAGCAAGGTATTGGGCCTAGGTAGAGTGGAAATCTCAAGGGATCAGGACATGGACAAAGTGATGCTTGTTGAATCCCTTGGTTTCAACTTAATGTCCGTCTCAATGCTTTGTGACTTAAACATGATTGTGCTATTTGGAAAATATTGTTGCCTTGTACTAATGGAATCTGACAAGTCTCTAGTCTTCGAAGGGTACAGGAAAGATGATCTGTACATGGTAGATTTCTCAGTAAGACCATAGATGGCCGTATGTCTTCTAGCCAAGTCTTCAGAGTGCTGGCTCTGGCATCGGAGGCTAGGGTATGCTGGCATGAGGAACCTACACACTCTCGCCAAGAAGAAGCACGTCATAGGCATCGAAGACGTCAAGTTCAAGAAAGATCATCTATGTGGTGCCTGTGAAGCTGGGAATATGACAAGGGCCAAGCATCCCTCGAAGACAATCATGACTACTTCTCGACCTTTTGAGGAACTCCACATGGACTTGTTTGGTCCCACTCACTACTCCACTCTCACTGCCACTGCTTGTCTCTATGGTTTCGTCATTGTTGATGATTATTCAAGATACACTTGGGTGCACATAATTCTCTTCAAGACTGAAGTGCAGGATGTCTTCAGACGGTTCGCCAACCGCGCCATGAACAACTATGGTGTCAAGATCAAGCACATTAGGAGTGACAACGGCACAGAATTCAAGAACACAGGCCTCAACCTCTATCTTGACACCTTAGGCATCACTCATGAGTTTTCTGTTCCTTACACACCTCAGTAGAATGGCATCGTGGAGCGCAAGAACAAAACCCTTATTGAGATGGCTCGGACGATGCTTGACGAATACAAGACTCCAAGAAAATTCTGGCCTGAAGCCATTGATACTGCATGTCATGTCATCAACCGTGTTTATCTTCACAAGCTTCTGAAGAAAACATCCTATGAGCTCCTAACTGGTAAGAAGCCAAACGTAAGTTACTTCACAGTATTTGGTGCTAGGTGCTGGATCAAGGATCCACATCACACTTCAAATTTTGCACCGAAAGCACATGAAGGTTTTATGCTTGGTTATGGAAAGGACTCACACTCCTACAGAGTCTTCAACCCCTTTCACTATAAAGTGGTTGAAACTGTGGATGTGCGGTTCGATGAAACTAACGGCTCGCAAAGAGAGCACCTGCAAAATGTGCTAGATGAAGTACCTGCCAGTGAATCAATCAAGCTAATGGGAACAGGAGAGATCATACCATCAGATGCCCTGCGTGAAGAGGAACTCATTATTTCTGCTCCTGATCAACCTGAAGACATTGCTCAGCCTGAAGACAATCCCCCAAATAATGACAATGTTCGATAGGAGCAAAATCTTCGTCCAGTTCATCCTCGTGTTGCAAATGAAGTACAAATAGAGAAGATAATCGATAGCATCAATGCTCCTGGTCCACTGACTCGTTCAAGAGCAACACAACTAGCAAATTTCTGTGGGCACTTTGCATTTGTCTCAATCTCTGAACCCAAGAAAGTTGCTGAAGCCTTCATGGAACCTGAATGGATTCAAGCTATGCAAGAAGAGCTTCAATAGTTTGAGCTGAACAATGTGTGTGAACTTGTCAAGCGTCCTGATCCTCGAAAGCACAACATAATAGGCACAAAATGGATATATCGCAACAAACAAGACGAGCCTGGTCAAGTAGTCAGAAACAAAGCTCGGCTCGTTGCTCAAGGATACACACAAGTTGAAGGAATTGACTTTGATGAAACATTTGCTCCAGTGGCTAGGCTCGAAGCCTTTCGCATACTGCTAGCTTACACAAATCATCATAACATCCTTCTGTATCAAATGGATGTGAAGAGTGCCTTTCTCAATGGAAAGATTGAAGAAGAAGTATATGTTGCACAACCGCCTGGCTTTGAAGACCCAAAACATCCTGATATGGTATACAAGCTCAACAAGGCACTGTATGGCCTCAAACAAGCCCCTCGTGCTTGGTATGACACACTCAAATACTTCCTGAAGAGCAAAGGCTTCAAGCCTGGTTCTCTAGATGCCACTCTCTTCACGAAGACATATGATGGTGATCTGTTTGTGTGCCAAATCTATGTGGATGACATTATCTTCGGTTGCACCAACAAGAAATACAGTGATGAATTTGCTCACATGATGCAAGAACAATATCAAATGTCCATGATGGGAGAGCTGAAGTTCTTTCTCGGTCTTCAAATCCGTCAGCAACGCAACAACATCTTCATATCTCAAGAAAAATATCTCAAAGATTGCCTCAAGAAGTTTGGAATGCCAGACTGCAAAGGATACACGACGCCAATGCCATCCAAAAGTCATCTAAGCCCCGACGTCAATGGTAAAGATTTCGATCAACAGGTATACCGCTCCATGATTGGTTCTTTACTTTATTTATGTGCATCTAGGCCAGATATCATGCTTAGTGTTTGCATGTGTGCCCGATTCCAAGCGGCACCAAAGGAGTCGCATCACTTAGCTATGAAGCGAATTCTTCGATAATTGGCTTACACCCCAACACTAGGATTATGGTATCCAAAGGGCTCAGAGTTTGATATGGTTGGATTTTCGGATGCGGATTATGCTGGTGACAAGGTGGATCGCAAGTCTACATCAGGCACATGTCATTTTCTGGGTCGTTCTCTTGTCTGCTGGTCTTCAAAGAAGCAGAACTGTGTATCACTCTCAACTGCTGAATCTAAATACATTGCTGCTGGATCTTGCTGCGCTCAGCTTCTGTGGATTAAGCAAACTCTTAAGGACTATGGCATCCATCTGAAGCATGTGCCACTCTACTGCGACAATGAAAGCACTATCAAGATTGCCAATAACCCAGTTCAGCACTCGAAGACAAAGCACATTGAAATTCGTCATCACTTTCTCAGAGATCATGTTATGAAAGAAGATAATGATATCATTCACGTCAAGACAGAAGATCAGTTGGCTGATATCTTCACTAAGCCATTGGATGAGAAAAGGTTTTTCAAGTTGCGGTGTGAGCTAAATATCTTGGAATCCTCGAATGTCCTGTGATCAGGCACACATCCTAACACTTATGCAGTTTGATGACTTAGATGTGCAACACACGAAGTAATGTATATCTTCAATCAATGAAGACATACACTCTAAGTGTGAATACATTAACGTGGAAATTGACTTCAGAGCGCCACGATAATTGTGCGCTATGTCTGGGTCTAATACTTCCTATACGGTGGGTAACGCCACCACCAAACTCTTATGAAGTGTTTCCTCATGGCGTCATATCTGGAAAGTCTTCGCAAGTGATTTAACTTCAACATTAATTTGACTTCATGGTTACTGATTTGGCTTTACACTGTTATATATATATATATATATATATATATATATATATATATATATATATATATATATATATACTGTATTCTGTCCTCTACAACATTCACTTATGGCTATGTCTTCTTGTTTGAATCTTTTGAACTAAGTGAATGTGATCAGACCCTAACCACTCTATGCTTTCTATCTCAAGCTCTATGTATCCAAATCATATGCATTCTGTTGAAACTGTCGAATGTCTTCTCTATGTCCTTGTCAGCAGAAGATACAGAGACAAACATTTATATCTAGCTTTAATGACTTATCCTTTTTGCCTGAAACCCGGAGAATTCGGAACGACCACCCTGACAATCCAGTCGTGCGTGGGACGTGGAACGACTTTCAATGATTTGCATGTTCGCCATGTGTCCATCAGATGTGAACCGCCAGGGGCACCTACGTAATTGCGCTGTGCTGTCTCTATCCTTATAAATGCCTGTCTTGTCTCGATCAAAATCCTTCTTCCTCCTTCTCCATCTCTCGCAAACCCTAGCGCCTATGCTAGCTCTCGACGACGCCGACGACGAAGCGCTTAGCTGCCGCGACTTCCTAGACGCCGTCCTCACGCCGGTCGCAGACCTCGTCTTCTCCACCGTCGCCGTAGGTGTCTTCTGTCACCAAGTTAGGGCATGGGAGATCGAACTGCTCGGCATCCATCTTCGCTCCGTCTAGCAGTTCTTCGTGTGGTCATAAAAGTTACTTTTTATCATCTTTTTGATCCGATAGATTCATTCCTTCCTACCAAAAGTGGTTTCTAGATCTTTGAACATGGATCTATCTCTTTCTGCATCTCATATTGTACCTAGTATATTCACTTATGCTTCTTCATATAAGTGAATGTCTTCGCATTATGAGGACAATGTCTTCAAACTGATTTATCTTCAAAATCTTCTGAGAATGCATATGACCTCGTCCCCTTCCCTCGCACCTTTAATGCTGTCACATGTACATGTCCGTGGGAGAATCCCTTGGTTCTCATAGTCTGCATTCGTTTGCAGAGTTCTTGCAGAGTCACATCAACTCACCTGAAGCGAGTTCCTGTCAATCCAGCCATTTGAAGCCTTTCAGTTTACACTTCATGGCAACAGGAAAATCAGCAAGAAAGGGAGGCAGACAACATCGTGGTGACACCTCCAAGGACTTACCTCCAGATTTGCATGAGATGTACAAAACTGATCCCGAAGAAACCTACACTTAACGCAAGAATCGAATCCAATGGATTCGAATATATTGGGCAGAAGATTGGTTCAGATACCGCTTCATCACCAAGGAATATGCAGAGAAGAATGGCATCAAGGCACCCTGGAATGATATTCTGTACAGAAATCTTCCACCCAGGAATCAGGCTGAAGCTATTGAGCAAGGCTTCTATCCTTGCATGGTGCGCGGACCACATCCTGAGAATGCTGACCCGTCTTCACTTCTCTGGTGTCGTGAAGACAGTATGTTCAAGCGCAACTACCAGTTCGCCAAAAACTTAGCTGCAACGAACAAGAAGGATCTGGGGCTTGACTTCAACCCTGGTCCCTTCGCATCTCAGGATGATGGCACCCATGAAGCCAATGAAAACAGGATTGGCCCCTTCTACAACCTTGCTGGCCTCATCACTCACATCACTGTTCGAGGTGCCAAAGTGGATCATTCTTATAATGATGATGCTGATGCTGACACTGAAAAAGCTCCACCTCCTCCTCCAAAACCTAAGAAGCAAAAGAAGACTAAAGCTTCAAAATCATCTGTTGCTCCAAAAGCTTCAAGAGTGAAGCCATTGGCAACTGCCCCTTCTGCTCCAAGCAATAACTCTGAAGATCTCTCTCGGATCTCCAAGAGGCATGAGAAGCCTTAGAAGACACCAGTTCAGAAACTGAGTCATGCACTGACGCCTGCAGCCATTCTGAGGAATGAAACTGAACCCATTGACCTGTCTTCTGATGAAGAATTTGGTGAAGATGCTCTACAATAGCAGATCAAGAGCAAGCAAGAGGTGGAGATCTTCAATGATCTTCCCCTCTTTGATGTAAACATTCTGAAGAACTTCATTGATGAGTGGTTTGATAACCAAGATCTCAGCTTTGATGACCTTCAGCTTCCCATTGGCATCACTGTTGCTTTCCAAGGCGCTATTGCTCCTGAGCTTGCTCTGGCTTAGTGCATAATTGAACTAAAGCGAAAGATCGACTTGGAGAAGGAACAATTCAAGAAGCATGTCGCCAGGCTAAATGTGGCTGATGTGCAAAAGTTCAAGGTGATGCTCAATGACCTCAAGGAGTCGTTTCGGAAGAAACGCGAGGAAGCCAAAGGCTCAAGAGAGCACATGAAAGCACTCATTGACAAATGCGTTCAAGCCTACAATGAAGCTGAAAAGAGCAAGGCACTTGGCTGCCCTGGCATTGACCCCTCAATGGCTACCAAGAAAAAGAAGTCATCTGAAGCCTACAGTGAAGCACCACGGCAGGAAGAACCACACATTGTCTTCCCTGCCAGCATGCGCGGCTCGAAGCCCAAGGCTCCTTCAGTGGCTTCTGAACAGAAGAAAACCAAGGCAGCAGAAGCCGAAGCCAGGAAGCGGAACACCAAGCGCACCACTGATGAAGAACCACCCCCTAAGAAGAGAAAGACCAAGAGAAGAGATTGGGCTGCTCCCATAGAGCCCCTTGTTGTTGAACACCTTGCATTTGTGTAACGCCCACGATGCGGCTATATCTCTCACGTGTCGAGGCACGACTTAGAGGCATAACCGCATTGTAGGTTTTGTCGCAAGAAGGGTCATCTTCACACAATCCCATGTAATGAACAAGAATGGGATAAAGAGAGTTGGCTTACAATCGCCACTTCACACAATACATAAATTAATCCATACATCATTCAAGATACACTCATAGACCGGCTACAGTTAAATTCAAATGAAAAAAAAGATAACCCCAAATTCTAGATCCCCGATCGTCCCGACTGGGCTCCTCTACTGATCATCTGGAAACAAAATGTAGTAACGACCAAGGTCCTTGTCAAACTCCCACTTGAGCTCGATTGCGCCACTTGCACTGCTATCCTTGGCACCTGCATCTGTTTTGGTAGAATCTGTGAGTCACGGGGACTCAGCAATCTCACACCCGCGAGATCAAGACTATTTAAGCTTGTAGGTAGGAAAGGGGTAATATGGTGGAGCTGCAGCAAGCACTAAGCATACATGGTGGCTAACATACGCAAGTGAGAGCGAGAAGAGAAGCAACACATCGGTCGAGAAGCTAGAAGTGATCAAGAAGTGATCCTGAAACTACTTACGTTCATACATAACCCAAGCCGTGTTCACTTCCCGGACTCCGCCGAAAAGAGACCATCACAGCTACACACGCGGTTGATGCATTTTAATGAAGTCAAGTGTCAAGTTCTCTACAACCGGATGTTAACAAATTCCCATCTGCCTCATAACTGCGGGCACGGCTTTAGAAAGATAATACCTTCTCCCAGGAAGACCAGCAAAGCCGCCCGATGTGCCGACAAATCCCGATAGGAGCTGCACATATCTCGTTCTCAGGGCACACCGGATGAGACATCCTACAAGTAAAACCAACTCTTAAGTTTCCCCGAGGTGGCCCCGCAGTCTACTCAGTTTGGACCAACATTCGAAGGAGCACTGGCCCGGGGGGGGGGGGTTAAATAAAGATGACCCTCGGGCTCGCGAAAACCCAAGGGAAAAAGGCTTAGGTGGCAAATGGTAAAACCAAGGTTGGGCCTTTCTGGAGGAGTTTTATTCAAAGCGAACCATCAAGGGGGTCCCATAAATCACCCTACCGCGTAAGGAACGCAAAATCAAGGAACATAACACCGGTATGATGGAAACTAGGGTGGCAAGAGTGGAACAAAACACCAGGCATAAGGCCGAGCCTTCCACCCTTTACGAAGTATATAGGTGCTTAATTAAACAAGAGATATTGTGATATCCCAAAATATCCATGTTCCATCCAGGAACAAACTTCATCTTCACCTGCAACTAGCAACGCTATAAGAGGGGCTGAGCAAAAGCGGGGACATAGCCAAACAACGGTTTGCTAGGGCAGTATGGTTAGAGGCTTGACATGGCAATATGGGAGGCATGATAAACGAGTGATAGGTAGAGCAACCATAAAGATGGAGCGAGCAACTAGCAAAGCAAAGATAGAAGTGATATCGAGGGTATGGTCATCTTGCCTGCAAGGTTCTCAGAGTTGTCGAAAGCTTGATCCTCGTTAGCGTACTCAACAGGTTCCTCGTTAATGTACTCGTCTCCTGGATCTATCCAAAGCAAGAACACAAGCAATGGAACCACAATAAATCCGGTGCAATGCACAAGCAAAATGATGCAATACATGGAATGATATGCGAGATGTGATATGCAATGTGTATGCGTGCTCCGGAAGGAAAATGATGAACAAGGCATCAACTTGGCAAACCAAGTATGCCGCTGTAAAGATGAGATGATTTCGGTTGAAATCGATATAAAGATCACCGGAATCCGATGCACAGTTTGCAAATGGCAAGCAAAACAATGATGGCACAAATCTGCGATTAACAACACGATGCTACTTAGCATGCAACAAGAAACTATGCTACAGCACACCAACATATCAACAAAGCACATGGCAGTGATCTACAAGAGATGCTTGACAAAAGATGAACACTGAGCTATGGCTAGTTCACACATTAACAGGTTTAAACAACCATGGCAAAAGTGCAAAAGATAACAGCAGCACAAACTTAGTGAAAAGTACTAACATGGCAGAATCAGCATCAGGAAGCAATGTTTAGAGAAAGCAAATATCATGCTACAGGAACATATCGTAGAAACATAAGGCACGACATGATACTAATGAATGCATAGAACAAAAGTCCCATACTGACCATGAGCCAAAAGGGATCACAAGATATGATGGCACCCATGTAAACATGGCAAGTTTCGTTAACAGATTCAGGAAACAGAGCATGGCATTAACAGCATTATGAAGGCATCTTTGCGAGCTCGATTCACTCACCACAAGTCATTGCATGACAAGATAAGCATAGAACCAGCAAGAATACATGTTTACGAAACTAAACATGGCAAGAACAAGATCATAGCATGCAAGGATCAACTACAACAACCTTGGCAAAATTGAATAACATGTAAACAATCTGCCAGGAACATTTTGTAGCAAAAGTAGAGCAAGCAAATGACATGCTAGACTACTCCACAATTCCCAACAGGGGCATGGATGGATAGAGCATAACCATATGTTCAAAACATCCTTAATGAAGTATCTAGAAATATGCATGGATCTCTCTTTAGCATCAAGTTTACATGGCATCAAAATAACAGCAGAACAGGGACTGAAATCAGCAACATCACGAAGCCTAGTTTGCATGCTTGTGATAATCACCACATTGATCACACAAATACATGGTATACACCCCTGTAAATATGGCATGGCATAGCCGAAAACACATGTAGAGCTCATGCCCATAAGATGCACACAATAAATGTAGCAAAAATGACAAGTGCCCATAATCTGTCAAGAAATAGAAACTAACATTTTATAGCACTCTTGCATCAGAGATTTGGGCGTCTAGATGACCTCAAATAAACGTAGCCCAATGGAACACAATGAAGAGCACATCCTGATGAACATTTCGATATATCATATGCATGAAACGGATATACGAATGAGGAGATATGACACATGAATATGGCATAAAAATAATGCAGACTTGGAGAGAAAACGATGTCAACCTCTCTCAGATCTAGGGCTCCAGCACGCTTCTCGAGGCAGGGCGCGGGCTCGTCGGAGTTCGCGAGGCAGCCGCCGGAGTTGGTCAGGGGAGGCGGATCCGGCCGGATCCGGCACCGGCGGAGGCGGTGACGGGGCCGGGCGGTGCGGGGCGGCGACTGGACGGTGGGTGGCGACCGAGGCGGCGGGC
>NC_057807.1:242956408-242963523 GCF_018294505.1 Triticum aestivum
GGTGGGCGGCGGCAGTGCGACGTGGCGCGGCCAGGTTGGCCGGGCACGGCGGCGGGATTCGTTCGGCCCGGACGGAGATGTCCGGCGGCGCGGAGGGGAATTTCGTCTAGGGTTTGCCCGAAAATCCGAAGGGGAAGGTGTTTTTATAGCTAGAGGGAGCTAGGAGACTCCAAATGGGGTGGAGTTTTCGCCCACACGATCGTGATCGAACGACCGAGAGCATGGAAGTGACTTAGATGGGTTTTGGGCTGTTTTGGAGGGGTGTTGTGCTGTAACCCAAAAGAGGCCTTTGCGGTTACGGGTTAACCGTTGGAGCTTCAAACGACCTCCAAATGGAACGAAACTTGACAGGTGGTCTACCGGTGGTGTACCAAGGCCACTTGGCAAACCTCGGTCCATTCCGAGTACGTTTAACACCCGCTCACGAAAAGAGACAAGAGGGGTGCGCCGGTGCATTTGGGAGTGTCGGATTGCAAAATGGACAACGGGGAAAATGCTCGGATGCATGAGACGAACACGTATGCAAATGAGATGCACATGATGACATGATATGAAATGCATGACATGAACAAAATGCAAAACGAAAGACAAAAACCCAACCACGGAGGGAATATCATAACCCATAGCCGAAAATGGCAAGAGTTGGAGTTACAAATATGGAAAGTTACATCCGGGGTGTTACAACACTCCACCACTACAAGAGGATCTCGTCCCGAGATCTAGGACTGAAAGAACTCCGGATATTCGGAACGGAGGTGATCCTCGCGCTCCCAGGTGGCTTCTCGGTCGGAATGGTGTGACCACTTCACTTTCAGGAATTTGATTGACTTGTTGCGAGTCTTGCGCTCGGTTTCTTCAAGAATAGCAACGGGGTGCTCATGATAAGAGAGATCTTCTTGGAGGTCAATCTCTTCGAAGTTGATAGTGCGCTCAGGAGTCTTGAAGCACTTGCGAAGTTGTGACACGTGAAACACATTATGCACCTTTGCAAAGTTGGACGGAAGCTCAAGTTGATAGGCGAGATCGCCTCTTTTGCCAATGATCTTGAAAGGACCCATGTATCTAGGGGCAAGCTTCCCTTTGATACCAAAGCGACGAGTGCCTTTCATCGGAGATACGCGGAGGTAGACATGGTCTCCGATTTCAAAAGCCACATCACGGTGCTTGTCATCATAATAGCTATTCTGGCGCGATTCCGCGGCTTTGAGATTCTCACGAATGACTTTGCACATTTCTTCGGCTTCTGTGATCAAGTCGTTTCCAAAAAGTTGGCGTTCACCTGTCTCGGACCAATTGAGAGGAGTACGGCACTTTCTGCCATAGAGAATTTCGAATGGGGCCTTGCCCGAACTCGCTTGGAAGCTGTTGTTGTAGGAGAACTCGGCATATGGAAGACAATCTTCCCACTTCATACCCAAAGAAATGACACAAGCCCTGAGCATATCTTCGAGGATTTGATTGACTCGCTCGACTTGGCCACTTGTTTGAGGATGGAAAGCTGTGCTGAAACGAATGTTGGTGCCCATGGCCTTCTGAAAGGAGACCCAGAACTTAGAGGTGAAAATGCTTCCACGATCTGAAGAAATCAATTGTGGAATGCCGTGCAAGGAGACAATCCTAGAGGCATATAGCTCTGCCAACTGAGCTGCTGTGATAGATTCTTTGATAGGAAGAAAATGAGCCACTTTTGTAAGCTTGTCAATGACAACGAAGATAGCATCATTTCCACGCTTGGACTTAGGAAATCCAGTCACGAAGTCCATCTCGATATGGTCAAACTTCCATTCTGGAATAGCAAGAGGTTGGAGGAGACCAGCTGGTCGTTGGTGTTCTGCTTTCACCCTTCTCCAGATATCACATTCATTCATGAATTGAGCAATTTCTCGCTTCATTCGAGTCCACCAATACGACTGCTTGAGGTCATGGTACATCTTCTTACTTCCAAGATGAATGGATAGAAGGGAATTGTCTGCCTCGTTCATAATGACTTTTCTCAGATCGCCTTTAGGAACCACAATTCGGTCCTCAAAGAAAAGAGTATCTTTGTCATCAATGTGGAAGCACTTGTATTTGGAAATGCCCTTGTCGATACCACGTTTCACCTTTTTCACCATGGTATCCAGGAGTTGTGCCTCACGAATTTGGTCTTCACAAGTTGGAGAGACTATGAGGTTGGCAAGATAGCCCTGAGGAACAACTTGAAGATTCAGTTTGCGGAAAGCTTCACAAAGGTCTGGTTGGAAGGGCTTGAGGATTAAGCTGTTGCAATAAGCCTTCCTGCTCAAAGCATCTGCAATCACATTGGCCTTGCCTGGAGTATATTCAATACTTGGATTGTACTCTTGAATCATTTTGACCTATTGAGTTTGCCTGAGTTTGAGGTTGGGTTGAGTGAAGATATACTTGAGGCTCTTGTGATCGGTGAAAATGTCCACTTTCCTTCCCAACAAGAGATGTCTCCATGTTATTAATGCATGGACAACTGCCGCCAACTCAAGATCGTGAGTGGGGTAGTTCTCTTTGTTGGTCTTCAACTGATGAGAGGTATAGGCCACAACTTTCTTCTCTTGCATTAACACGGCACCGAGACCTTGCAAGGAAGCATCACAGAAAACTTCGAATGGCTTGGATTCATCAGGAGGAGTCAAGACAGGAGATGTGACTAGCTTCTCTTTGAGGGTGTTGAAAGCAACGTCACACTCAAGCATCCAGACATACTTGACATGCTTCTGGAGGAGGTTGGAAAGAGGCTTTGCTCTTATAGAAATTCTCAATGAATCTTCGGCAATAGCTTGCAAGACCAAGAAAACCGCGAAGCTACTTGAAATTCTGAGGAGGTTCCCAATTCACAATTGCAGACACCTTCTCGGGATTAACAACGATGCCCTTGGCGGAGATGATGTGACCAAGATAAAGAACTTCATCAAGCCAGAACTCACATTTGGAAAACTTGGCATAAAATTGATACTCTCTGAGCTTGTCGAGCACCAATCGCAAATGTTTGGCATGATCCTTCTTATTCTTGGAGAAGACCAAAATATCATCGAGATACACCAGAACAAATTCATTGGTGTAAGGGTTGAAGATGATGTTCATCATTCAAGAGAACGTTGGAGGAGCATTGACAAGGCCAAAAGACATGACAGTATATTCATAAGAACCAAAACTTGTTCTGAATGCTGTCTTGGGAATATCTTGTTCACGAATGCGAATCTGATGATAACCCATACGAAGGTCAAGCTTGGAGAAAACTTTAGCACCTTTGAGTTTCTCGAATAGCTCATTGATGTTGGGAAGTGGATACTTGTTCTTGATTATCTTCTTGTTCAATGGACGGTAATCGATGCACAGTCGGTCCATGCATCCTTCTTCTGGACAAAAAGAACTCCACAACCCCATGGAGATGAACTCGGTCTGATCAAACCCATGCGCTCTTGTTCATCGAGCTATTTCTTCAATTCCTTCAGCTCTTTAGGTCCAAGCTTGTCTGGACGCTTGCAAACGGGTTCAGTGCCGGGCTCAAGATCGATAACGAATTCGACTGGCCAGTGAGGAGGCATACCTGGAAGCTCTTCTGGAAAGACATCTTGGTACTCACAAACGACTGGAATTTGAGAAATAGCATCCAACTCGCCCTTCTCATTGAGAGAAAACAACCGAATGGTTTTGTCACGAGCGGCATAGATGATAACATCCTCAGAAGAGTGTGTCAATTGAATCACTCTGGCAGCACAATCAAGCTGAGCTTTGTGCTTATAAAGCCAGTCCATCCCGAGAATTAGATCGATATCCGAGTCACTAAGAACAATTGGTTTAGCCAGAAATTTATAGTTGCCCAACTGGATGGAAACATCAGGAGCAACCAAACTAGAATTCATAAGTTTTCCCGGAGAAACAACTTGCATAACTTTGGACAAGACCTCTGTGTCCACATTGTGCTCTGATGCAAATAGATATGACATGAAAGAATGCGATGCACCAGTATCGAATAAGACTTTTGCGGGAACAGAGTTAACTCGAAGGTTACCCATGATCACATCTGAAGAATCCTCTGCCTGAGCTACATTCATCATGTTCACCTTTGCATGCTTGGGATTATCCTTGACCACTGCATTGCTTGAATAACTCACAGGAGGAGGAGGCGGAAGGCGCCATTGGTTGAAGCACTTGTTCGCGTAGTGACCTTTCTGCTAGCACTTGTTGCAAGTCACCTCTGAGAGCAGGCGATGATAAGGAGCATTTGACCTTGGAGCTTGAGAATTTGACTTGTTCTGATAGCCTAGGTTGGGTGGGTGGGAAGATCCACGACCACCTAAGTTCTTCTGCTGTACGGCTGACAAAACGGAGGAGGAGGAAGGTAGAACTTCTGATGCTTAGCTGCCACTTGAGAGGAAGAAGAAGACTAATCTGCATCCCTGATTCTCTTCTTAGAAGCCTCACACTTGAGCTGAGCACCTTCTTGCTTGAGGGCCATATTGTAGAATTGATCGAACTGAGTAGGCTCAACAAGAACGAGAGCTAACTGCAGATCCTCTCTAAGGCCACCTCTCAATTAATAGATCATACTCTTTTCATCAGGAACGTCTTGTTTAGCAAAGCGAGCAAGTTTCTGAAACTGCTTGTTGTATTCGTACACTGACATGCTGCCTTGCTTGAGATTGCGGAACTCCTCACGCTTACTCTCAACAACATTGGTAGGAATGTGGTGAGCTTTAAAGTCCCAACAGAAGTCAGTCCAAGTAATCACTCAACCTCCTCTGGAATCTTTGTATTGCTAGAACCAATCAGCTGCTTGGTCCTTGAGCTGAAAAGAAGCGAACTTAATGCACTCCTCTGGCCTGACATTGCTACATTCAAAATGCTTGTTGATATCCACGAGCCAATCATCGGCGTCTGCGGCCTCGGCACAGTAGCTGAAAGACTTCGACTGATTTGCAAGGAACTGGTCGAGGGTAGGAAACTGAGGCTGATGATTGCACTGCCCTTGACCTTGATTCCCTTGGTTGCCTTGGCCTTGGTTGCGCTCTGGCATGAGCTGAATCATCATCTGAGCATTGGCGTTTGTGGCTGCCATCAAAGCTTGCCATGCCTCCGGAGGCGGAGGTGCAGGTGGAGGGTTCGCCTGACTCCCATCATTGCATTCCGGATTCTGACGCGTTGGCGGAGCCATCCTGAAGAAGGTGACATCCGTTAGCATCTTGATAGACAGATAGACAAGTTGAATCAATGGATAGAAATTGCAACATATAGTCTTCACAATAAACATTCAAACAAGGAAGAACGAATGAATTCCAAAGTTAACATCACACGTCCATTAAGGTGAGAAGCCACTTGATAAGAGATTGATGAATGAAATTAGAAGGTACGACTGGAACAAATAAATGGTAAGGATTACCCAATCACAAACCAAATATCTGCGGGAAGAAATGCTAGAGCTACTTGAATCCCACCTATAAACTCCCGAAACTTTATGGTTATGCAATCAGGTGTTGGGGATACAGGGGAAGCAATATATCTCACCCAAACTAACAATCCCTACATCCAGCTGTATCCATCCATCAACACATAACCAAGAAACCTTTGGAAATCGTGTACCTCAACCTTCGAAAAGCATCCGTTATACGAGTTATGGCAATATTCCCGAACTCCCCAGTACTGGGTGACGTCGAGGTTATCTCACCAACAACTGCATAAAAGAGATTTTCGATGTCGGCAAAACTCAGGTATTCCAGAACTGCAACGATAAAATTGTGACGACAACACCTCGGAGCTCAACTCCCCGAGACACTGCCACAACCCCTAAATGTCAGGATGCACCAAGAACAATGTTCTCGTCACAAAACCATCGGAACGATTACAAGATACCCGTGTGATCCTAAACTTTTTTTTAGTGAAATTTGAGGAGAGAAGAGTCAAAACTTCTACGCCAGGAGACCTCACCAGAGCGACAAAGGGACTGAGGAGTAAAAAGAATCCTACTCTCCGATATATATAATCCTAAGACTCAAAACTTTTTTTGTTCTAGACTCAACAACACCAGCGATCAATCAAGCAGGGGGCTCCTAAGTCGGGGATGGCTCTGATACCAACTTGTAACGCCCATGGTGCGGCTATATCTCTCATGTGTCGAGGCACGACTTAGAGGCATAACCGCATTGTAGGTTTTGTCGCAAGAAGGGTCATCTTCACACAATCCCATGTAATGAACAAGAATGGGATAAAGAGAGTTGGCTTACAATCGCCACTTCACAGATACATAAATTAATCCATACATCATTCAAGATACACTCATAGACCGGCTACGATCAAATTCAAATGAAAAGAAGATAACCCCAAATGCTAGATCCCCGATCATCCCAACTGGGCTCCTCTACTGATCATCTGGAAACGAAACATAGTAACGACTAAGGTCCTCGTCAAACTCCCACTTGAGCTTGATTGCGCCACTTGCACTGGTATCCTCAGCACCTGCATCTGTTTTGGTAGAAAAATCTGTCAGTCACGGTGACTCAGCAATCTCACACCCGCGAGATCAAGACTATTTAAGCTTGTAGGTAGGAAAGGGGTAATATGGTGGAGCTGCAGCAAGCACTAAGTGAGAGAGAGAAGAGAAGGAACGCATCAGTCGAGAAGCTAGAAGTGATCCTGAAACTACTTACGTTCATACATAACCCAAACCGTGTTCACTTCCCGGACTCCGCCGAAAAGAGACCATCACAGCTACACACGCGGTTGATGCATTTTAATGAAGTCAAGTGTCAAGTTCTCTACAAGCGGACATTAACAAATTCCCATCTGCCTCATAACCGCGGGCACGACTTTCGAAAGATAATACCCTGTAGGGGTGTCCCAACTTAGCCCATCATAAGCTCTCACGGTCAACGAAGGATATACCTTCTCCCAGGAAGACCCGATCAGTCTCGGAATCCTGGTTTACAAGACATTTCGACAATGGTAAAACAAGACCAGGAAAGCCACCCGATGTGCCGACAAATCCCGATAGGAGCTGCACATATCTCGTTCTCAGGGCACACCGGATGAGACATCCTACAAGTAAAACCAACCCTCAAGTTTCCCCGAGGTGGCCCCGCAGTCTATTCAGTTCAGACCAACAC
>NC_057807.1:242963751-242966028 GCF_018294505.1 Triticum aestivum
GGGGGGGGGGGGTTAAATAAAGATGACCCTCGGGCTCGCGGAAACCCAAGGGAAAAAGGCTTAGGTGGCAAATGGTAAAACCGAGGTTGGGCCTTGCTGGAGGAGTTTTATTCAAAGCGATCTATCAAGGGGGTCCCATAAATCACCCTACTGCGTAAGGAACGCAAAGTCAAGGAACATAACACCGGTATGACGGAAACCGGGGTGGCAAGAGTGGAACAAAACACCAGGCATAAGGCCGAGGCTTCCACCCTTTACCAAGTATATAGGTGCATTAATTAAACAAGAGATATTGTGATATCCCAAAGTATCCATGTTCCATCCAGGAACAAACTTCATCTTCGCCTGCAACTAGCAACGCTATAAGAGGGGCTGAGCAAAAGCGGTGACATAGCCAAACAACGGTTTGCTAGGGCAGGATGGTTAGAGGCTTGACATGGCAATATGGGAGGCATGATAAACAAGTGATAGGTAGAGCAACCATAGCGATAGAGCGAGCAACTAGCAAAGCAAAGATAGAAGTGATATCGAGGGTATGGTCATCTTGCCTGCAAGGTTCTCAGAGTTGTCGATAGCTCGATCCTCGTTAGCGTACTCAACAGGTTCCTCGTTCACATACTCATCTCCCAGCTCTACCCAAAGCAAGAACACAAGCAATGGAACCAAAATAAATCACGGTGCAATGCACAAGCAACATGATGTAATACATGGCATGATATGCGAGATGTGATATGCAATGCGTATGCGTGCTCCGGAAGGAAAATGATGAACAAGGCATCAACTTGGCAAACCAAGTATGCCGCTGGAAAGATGAGATGATTTCGGTTGAAATCGATATAATGATCACCGGAATCAGATGCACGGTTTGCAAATGGCAAGCAAAACAAGGATGGCACAAATATGCGATTAACAGCACGATGCTACTTAGCATGCAACAAGAAACTATGCTACAGCACCCCAACATATCAACAAATCACATGACAGTGATTTACAAGAGATGCTTGACAAAATATGAACACTGAGCTATGGCTAATTCACAAATTAACAGGTTCAAACAACCATGGCAAAAGCGCAAAAGGTAACAGCAGCACAGACTTGTGAAAAATACTAACATGGCAGAATCAACATCAGGATGCAATGTTTAGAGAAAGCAAACATCATGCTCCAGGAACGTATCGTAGAAACTGAAGGTACGGCATGATACTACTAAATGTATAGAACAAAAGTCCCTTACTGACCATGAGCCAAAAAGGATCAGAAGATATAATGGCACCCATGTAAACATGGCAAGTTTCGTTAACAGATTTAGGAAACAGAGCATGGCATTAACAGCATTATGAAGGCATCTTTGTGAGCTCGATTCACTCACCACAAGTCATTGCATGACAACATAATCATAGCACCAGCAAGAATACATGTTTCTGAAACTAAACATGGCAAGAACAAGATCATAGCATGCAAGGATCAACTACAACAACCTTGGCAAAATTGAATAACATGTAAACAATCTGCCAGGAACATTTTGTAGCAAAAGTAGAGCAAGAAAATGACATGTTAGACTATTCCATAATTGCCAACAGGGGCATGGATGGATAGAGCATAACCATATGTTCAAAATATCCTTACTGAAGTATCTCAAAATATGCATGGATCTCTCTGTAGCATCAAGTTTACATGGCATCAAAATAACAGCAGAACAGGGACCGAAATCAGCAACATCACGAAGCCTAGTTTGCGTGCTTGTGCTAGTCACCACATTGATTACAAAAATACATGGTATAAACCCCTGTAAATTTGGCATGGCATAGCCCAAAACACATGTAGAGCTCATGCCCATAAGATGCACACAATAAATGTAGCAAAAATGACATGCCCATAATCTGTTAAGAAACAGAAACTAACATTTTATAGCACTCTTGCATCAGAGATTTGTGCGTCTAGATGACCTCAAATAAGCGTGGCCCAATGGATCAAAATGAAGAGCACATCCTGCTGAACATTTCGATATATTATATGCATGAAACGGGTCTATGGATGAGGAGATATGACGCAATGAATATGGCATAAAAATAATGCAGACTTAGAGAAAAAAGCAAGGTCAACCTCTCTCAGATCTAGGGTTCCAGTACGCTTCCCGAGGCAGGGCGCGGGCTCGACGGAGTTCGCGAGGGAGCCGCCGGAGTTGGACGGGGGAGGTGGATCCGGCCAGATCCGGCACCGGTGGAGGCGGTGGCGGGGCAGGCGGCGACGGGACGGCGGGCGGCGACCGAGGCGGCG
>NC_057807.1:242966389-242969655 GCF_018294505.1 Triticum aestivum
GGCGGCGGCGGCGCCACGTGGCGCGGCCTGGTTGGCCGGGCGCGGCGGCGGGATTCGTCTGGCCTGGACGGACACGTCCTGCGGCGTGGAGGGGAATTTTGTCTAGGGTTTTCCCGGAAATCCAGAAGGGAAGGTGTTTTTATAGCTAGAGGGAGCTAGGAGACTCCAAATGGGGTGTAGTTTTCTCCCACACGATCGTGATCGAACGACCAAGAGCATGGAAGTGACTTAGATGGGTTTTGGGATGTTTTGGAGGGGTGTTGGGCTGCAACCCAAAAGAGGCCTTTGCAGTTACGGGTTAACCATTGGAGCTTCAAACGACCTCCAAATGGAACGAAACTTGACAGGTGGTCTACCGGTGGTGTACCAAGGCCACTTGGCAAACCTCGGTCCATTCCGAGTACGTTTAACACCCGCTCACGAAAAGAGACAAGAGGGGTGCGCCGGTGCATGTGGGAGTGTCGGATTGCAAAACGGACAACGGGGAAAATGCTCGGATGCATGAGACGAACACGTATGCAAATGAGATGCACATGATGACATGATATGAAATGCATGACATGAACAAAATGCAAAACGAAAGACAAAAGCCCAACCACAGAGGGAATATCATAACCCATAGCCGAAAATGGCAAGAGTTGGAGTCAAAAATATGGAAAGTTACATCTGGGGTTTTACAATTTGTTCCCCCTCCGTCTGCAAACCAAGAGCGTCGCATGATTGTTCATGAGCCTGCTTCCACAGAGTCTCCTGAAGCTCAAGAAGTTCCAGTCCTCGACCCCATCGCGACTGAAGATATTGCTCAAGATAATGTAGTTCTTCCTCAGATCGAACGCCCAACGGTATCATTGCCTGTTCAAACAAACAGTGAGCTTACTAGCATTGGTCGTCCATCACCAAAGTACACCCCAGCCATCATCTGTGCCCGTCATCAGCCCCATGTCAAATGATGACAACTACATGGAGACTTCACCATCACCAAAGGTGTCGCCTGTACTCCAACGGCTTCGCAAAGGCCTGAGGCCATCCATCTCCATGACCACCATCACAGAAGAGGGATCCAACTTGTCAAGCTCAGTGGCACGTCAAGTGTTCCCTGAAGACAATCCTTCCGTGATGGTCCCTGCGTCTGAAGCCAATGCTGCTGAAGATCCTCCGGCTGCATCAGCCGTAACACAAGAAGAAGTGCATGATGAAAACCAGTCTGTGCCAGAACCTCCAGCTACTCTAGTGGAGGGTGAGAATACTAAGGCTGCCACAAATGACATTCCTGAAGCCAATGACGTTGTCATGGACGAAGCCAATGTGGAGCCTACAGTGGTCAATGCACCAGTGGCCAATGAAGCTAATGAAGCCCATCAAGCAGATGAAGTCAATGCCGCACCTGTCGCCAATCTGCAGCCTGAAGTTAATGCCACTGCTCTTGTTCCACCTCCAAGGCCACATACTATCGAGCAAGCATACAACTATGGCCAGCTTGTCACTATCAGATGGCCTATTCTGATTCCTCCACCTGCAGCTGGTCCTCAATTTGACTATGATTTAGAGCACATGCCTCAGGTTCAGAAGCCAAAGCCAAGACTGCCCAGATTTCCAGGTACTGCCACTTCACCAGGATCCTTCAATGTCAACGGCTTCATTGCACACAACACCTTCTTCGATAGCGACAAGAACCCCTACACCAAGCCCAAGATTTCATCTGATCGGTTCTGGAGTTATCAGCAGCACAACTACGATTCATGCATTCTGTACAACCAAGGCCTCATATTTCCGCATATGCGCCTTGATACTGAAGCCATAGCTGGCCTGCCCTACTTGGAAGAAGCTCTCGATTGCTTCAGAGAGTCTGGCTTACTGCATTTCGTCACTGATAAGGAGCATTGGAATGAAGAGTTGCTGCTCCAATTCTATGCCACTCTGGATATCAGAGGCTACAATAGGGATCCTAAGACTTGGGACCTTGAGTGGATGACAGGAAATGTCCATCACGAAGCCAAAGCATTTGATGTCATTGAGCTTACTAGCCTTCCCACTCCAGGTGATCTCTATGAGCCTGGTTGTCATCTTCACGCTGCAGCTATGGAAAGCATCTTTCACAAGCCTGAACCCAACATGAGCCAGATGCTGAGCATGATGAAGCCATTGCCTCCAGATGCAGAATATCCTAAGGAGTTCTTTGTTGAAGACCTTGAGTATCTGCCATGCACGATCTATCACATCATAACACTACTAGGGAAAAGCCTAGCAGCAGCGCGGGTTTTGGGCCTATTAGTAGCGCGGGGGCCGGCGCTACTAATAAGGCACTATAGCTAACTTATAGCAGTAGCGCGGGTGCAACCCGCGCTACAGCTAACGTATAACAGTAGCATGGGTAAAAACCCGCGCTACTACTAATCTGTAATCTCTGAATTTTTTTTGAATTTTTTTGATTTTTTTTTGATTTTTTTCCCTAATTTTCAAATTTCTGAATTATTTTAACCTCAAATCTCTAATCACCCCTCATCACTGCTCAATTTAATCTCTAATCACCCCTCATCATTCCAAATCATCTAACTTCTCGGACGGTCACCCATCCTCTCACTACTCTAGCCTGAACACGCTTAACTTCTGGGTTCTATTCTCCCTCGTTTCCAAGTCTGCACTTGTTGTTTTCCTGACAATAGTAAGATGTCAATCCTATTAACCTCAGGAATTTAGCTTGAGCATGTAGTGACACATTTCACTGTTTGAGTTTGAAACTATTGTTCTAAAAAATTAGTAACACTAATATTTCTTGAATAATTAGTTTGACCCACAGTTTGACCATAGTTTGACCAGATTTTACCATAGTTTGACCAGATTTGACCAAAATTCAAAAAAACTAAAATAATTATTTAGTAACACTAATATTATTGAATAATTAGTTTGACCATGGTTTGACCAGATTTAACAAAAATTAAAAAAAAACTGAAATTTGATGAATTTTTTTGCCTCCAGATCTTAAAAGCCCCGTAACTTTTTTCTGTTAGGTTTTTGAGGATTTTAAAAATGTTTAACGGGGTTCCCCGATTAAATTCGGATGTAACTTTTCAAGTAGATGATTTTTCATATAAAAACTTTTTCATCCGAGTTTGTATGCAAAAGTTATGGCCATTTTACAAATTTCCACAGAGATTTTGCAAATAAAGTCGAAATTCATATTTGTAAATTTTCCCAACAACTAGACCACATATCACATGGGAAACTTATTTTCTTTCATTTTTTTGACATTTTTATCATTTTCTTTT
>NC_057807.1:242969983-242992219 GCF_018294505.1 Triticum aestivum
GCTACTACTATGGCATGGTCCAGGGGCCACTTAGTAGTAGCGAGGGTTAAAAACCCGCGCTACTGCTATCAACTTAGTAGTAGCGAGGGTTAAAAACCCGCGCTACTACTATGGCATATTCCGGGGGGGCACGGTAGAGACCGCTTAGTAGTAGCGAGGGTTACAAACCCGCGCTGCTGCTATCAACTTAGTAGTAGCGAGGTTTAAAAACCTGCGCTGCTAGTAAGTAGCAGTAGCGAGGGTTTTTAACCCTCGCTGCTGCTAAGATTCTGTGTATAGCCTTTTCCCTAGTAGTGTAAGGCGAACTCTCTGGCCTATCGAAGGACATTCTCCATAGGCTAAGCTAGAAGGTGCAATGAAGACATTGGTCTTCCATATTCTTCATGGCAAAAGCTTCAATGCACAAGATTTCTTCATCCGTCAACTTGCTGCATCAGGGTCTGACATCTTTGGCTTGAAGTTCTATGCTCCATGTATCATGCGTCTGATCAAGCTTCACACTGCCTTCAACTATCAGCCATCTGCACGCAACCACATTTTCTTCTTGCCAGATGTTGATATGTCTGTTGAAGCCATCTATCCAGAGTCTGACAAAGAGCCACTTTATCTTCATAATGTTGATCATCAGAGCTTCACTCAGCCCATTGAAGGTGTGCTGGCTGCCACTCGAGTCTATCCGTTGGCTGGTGCTACACGTGCACCTCACCGTGCCCCAACTGAAGCCACTAACAACACAATTGCTCAACGGCCTCGAAAGCGATCTCGTGTTCTCAATGACCGAGAGCTTCTCGTTGGCCTACATCAGAAACATGATAGGCATCATGATTGGCTCAAGCGCCAGATGCAGAGCATCATGACTGACGTCAATCGCATTCGCAACCTTGCAACAAGAATGCCTTTGTCGTGCATGAAACCTGTCAATGCACATGGAAAGGGCTGACACTTATGTGTGCTGAGGAAGATCTTCAGGACGATGGCTTCTCAGAACGGTTCAAGTTTGATTCCACTCCGCCCAAAAATGTTGTTCTACGGCGCACTCCATCTCTTGAAGACTCAGAGTTCTCCTCTTCTACTGCAACTGTGAATGCACGAGTGATTGATGATCAAGATGATGCTACTTTGCCACCTCCAACACGCATCAACACTGCTCCAAGTTCGTCTGCACCGCCAAACCTCGACACCAACCCTGCATCCTCTCCTACTCCTTCTAGGAACGAGTAGCGGCTCAATGTCTTGAACCCTTTTTGGTCCTTACTGACAAAAGGGGGAGAAGCTATGAGTTGATAGTCTTCAAGCGAGTTCATATGGGCGGTTGCACTACATTTTGCATAGTGTTTACAACTCTTGCTTTTGATACATTTGGTTCTCTGAGTTGTAACACTTAAACTCGATGGTCGTCTGCTACTTATTTGCTATTTTGTGATGCGATGATAAATTCCGCATGTGCAATGATAACTTCCGCACCTAAATCATTTCGCAGACGTCCATTTTTCATTATGCATGTCATTATCTTTGTTACATCGAATCATGCATGTTGAATTGTCTTCATAAGTTGAAGTGGATCTCCACAAGTAGAACCTTCCATGTGCATTTGCATTCCAAAAGCAAATTATTTATATGCACATCTTCAGGGGGAGCCTTTTGCCACTTACGAAGACAATACCTCATCCTTTACAATTTCACATATCTTTATCCCCGTTGAAAACTTCAACCAGTTTGTCATCAATCACCAAAAAGGGGGAGATTGTAAGTGCATCTAGTGCCACCCCTAGTTTGGTTTTGGAGTATTGACGACAAACGTCGTTGAGGGACTAATGTGTTTGTGAGAATTGCAGGATAACACAGGTAGTTGTCCCTCCTTGATTCGGTTTACCTACCGGAGATGACCCCTAAAAATGTATGAAGACCTTAAAGATAATGGTGGTACGTGAAGATATTCACATTGAATACTATGATAGAAGAAGACATTGATTGAAGACTATGGAGCATGAAGACTTAGCAGTTTCGTTGTTTCTTTTCTTCTTTGTTGAGTCATAGGAACCACCACACTGTTAAGTGGGGTCCAAGTGAACAAAGTCAGAGTGACTGAAGTGATGCTCAACCAAAATCCTATGTCTTCGAGTGAAGACAATGAGAGCAAATCTTCTCTAGAGTCGGATAAGTCAGCTTTACTTGTAGCCCAAGTCAAGCTGTCGCGTGTGTTTGAAATCTGACCGTTGTGACACGTGTTAGTTCCTTAGTGACCCAGTGTCATTTCGGACAAATCAGGTTGGGTTGCCTAGTGGCTATAAATAGCTCACCCCCTACACCATAAATTGGTGGCTGCTCAGAGTTAGTGCATGGCTTTTGTCGTTGAGAGAAACCCACCTCCGAAGAGTTTGAGAGAGAGAAATCCTTGTGAGGACAAAGCCCAAAACACCCAGAGCCCAAAGAGTGTTTGGCATCACTGAAGTCTTTCTGTCCG
Organism: Triticum aestivum; assembly: GCF_018294505.1. NCBI lineage: Eukaryota > Viridiplantae > Streptophyta > Magnoliopsida > Poales > Poaceae > Triticum > Triticum aestivum. Next base: position 242,972,448 of record NC_057807.1, read on the forward strand.
CGTGATCTGAAGACTTGTTACACTTGAGGACTGTGAATCCTCCAGCCGGTTAGGCGTCGCGTTCTGAGCATCCAAGAGTAATTGTGGATTGCCGGTGAATGAAGTCTGTGAAGGTTTGGAAGTCTGCCTTGAAGACTTACCAGAGTGATTGGGCGAGGACTATGTGTCCTTAGCTCAAGGGGAATAAGGTGAAGACACGGTCTTCTGAGTTCAATCTCAGCCTCCCTAACCAGATGTACAGTTGTCACAACAATTGGAACTGGTCGAACAAATCCTTTTCTTCACAACGCACTGGTTCTATCTCTTACTATCCTTACTTACAGTTCGTCTTTTTGAAGTCATTGCCGGATTACTATGCCTGTTTGACTTCACAGTGTGACTACTTGTTCTGATTGGCTTCATACTATCTTCCATCCTGATCCTACTACCTAGCTGCTACCAGTCATCATGCTTTGGTTTCATACTTGTTTGACTATGGCCTGTCTAGTGTAGTTCATCTTCCGCTGCATGTTTATAGGTCCTGTTTTCGTGTTTGTCTTCGAAACATTCATGTTTTGAAGACTTTCATAAAAATCGCCTATTCACCCCCCCCCTCTGTTCGATAACTAGCACTTTCAGAACTGTACCTGTACGGGATGTTTTTAATGAAAAAGGGATGTTTGCTGGGATTTTCGTCCGCGGGAGGAACCCACGGCAAGGGGTGAACCCTTGTTATCCTTAAGACAAACATTTTTCTTTCGCCCGGCAACAGGCCTTGCCATCTCCCCACCTCGATCAACCTTTCTCACGTTCTCGGCGGAGGCAGGGACGAGGTGGACTTAGGCCCCTCATTCCCCTTCTGCGCTGCCGCGGCTATGACCAGATCCGGACCCAGGAGATAATCCTTGGGTGCCCAAAAAGAGGGACCACGGTAGCTTAGAGATAGAATGGGGTTTCACGTATCCGAGTCCATAACAAAATGGATGATAGAGGATAAAGGACTTATTTGGATCTGCAGCCCCCGGTGATTTTGGCTTGCCGCAGAAGGATCCTTGTTCTTGCAGCCCCCGGCAACTCTGATTTGCCGGGGCCTGGGCACCGGCCCGTTCCTTTTCTTCCAAAACAGCTCGACGAGAATACTTATGTGCCCTGCGAACCAAAGAAAGATAGAGAGGAACAGAGAGACGCGCAGTCGACCTCTAAGCTAGGGGTTAGCCGCCACTAAGCAATATCAACCCTAACCAAGGAAGAGACTCAACCTAGCATGCATGCTATAACTTAGGGCGCCAGCGCTTCATTTATTTATGCTCAGGGTCTGCGCCTGGCTTTCTACCAAGGGTTACATGCCTTGCCGGCAGGGCTCGTACAAAAAGGTAGCTTGCCAAGAGGCCCGGCAGCCGCGCCTTATGGGTAAAACTTGCAAAGATGCTCGATATTCCAGGAGTTGCTCACCGGAATGACGTCTTCGGTCTCCAGCCGGACTGCGTCGGGCCTGGTGACTCGTGTTACCCGATAAGGGCCTTCCCACTTCGGCGTCAACTTGGTGGAATTCTTGGTCGACTGAATGCGCCGAAGAACAAGGTCGCCTTCCTCAAGGCTCCGGACATGAACTTTGCGGCTATGGTAGTGGCGCAAGGCTTGCTGGTAGCGTGCTGCTCTCACAACCGCCCGGAGACGATCTTCCTCAAGGAGCGTCGTGTCATCTTGGCACAACTGCTCTTGCTCAAGCTCATCATAAGCAAGCACTCGAGGTGACCCTTATGTGAGTTCCGTGGGGAGATCTACTTCTGCCCCGTAAACCAGGGCAAAGGGTGTCTGGCCGGTGGCTCGATTTGGCATCGTTCTGATCGACCAAAGAACCGTCGGCAACTCATCAATCCAGCACCTTCCACTCTTGCGCAGCCTGTCAAAAGTCTTCATCCTTAAGCCTCGTAGGACCTCGGCATTTGCTCTTTCCACTTGGCCATTGCTCCGTGGGTGTGCCACGGAAGCGAAACAAACCCTACTGCCGAGATCTTCAACATATTGCATGAAGGCATGGCTTGTGAACTGTGTGCCGTTGTCGGTGATGATCCTGCTAGGTACCTCGAAACGGCACACTAGTCCCTTAAAGAACTTGATGGCTGACTGCGTTGTCACCTTCCTCACTGCTTCTACCTCTGGCCACTTTGTGAACTTGTCGATTGTGACGTACAAGTACTCAAAGCCCCCGACAGCACGGGGGAAAGGGCCCAATATGTTGAGCCCCCAGACCGAGAAGGGCCGGGAGAGAGGGATAGTTTGAAGGGCTTGAGCCGGTTGATGGAGCTTCTTTGAATGGAACTGGCATGCTTCACACTTGGTTACAAGTACCGTCGCATCTTGGGAGGCTCCTGGCTTGTCGGCAGTCGCCAAGGCCCGGCAAGCGTCACACCCGGCAACCTCCTTGCTGGGGTCGCGCGCCTTTGTCTTCTTGGTGGCACCGGTGTCGTCAGATCCCTCAACGGTAAGCACGGCCTTGCCCTTGCGCTTCCTATTACGGCGTCGACCCTTCTTTGCTGGGGTGGCGGTATAGCTAGTGGAGTCGGTTTCCGCACTGGCATCTTCGGCGGGGTACTTCCTTCCCTCCTCGGCACGAGCACACCGATCGGCCAGAACATAGAGCTCGGACACATCCTTAATCTTGTTCATCGCCAGTTCTTCACGCATCTTGCGATTGCGCATGTTCTGATGGAACGCACTAGTCACGGCGGCGGGATGAACATCGGGGATGTTGTACTGCACCCGGCTGAATCTTTGGATGTACTTGCGAAAGTTTTCTCCTTCCTTCTAGGGGATGATGTGCAAATCACTTGCCTGACCATGCTCTTGGTGATCTCCAGTAAAGGCGCCAACAAACTCATGGCACAGATCCGCCCAAGAAGAGATGGATTCCAACGGCAAGTGCATCAACCATGACATAAAATTAGGCTTGAGTGCCAACGGGAAGTAGTTGGCAAGCACCATATCATCGCGGGACCCAGCAGCTTGCATCACGATGGTGTAGATGCTGAGGAACTCTGACGGGTGAGTCTTGCCGTTGTACTTCTCACCAACATCGGGTTTGAACGTACGGTGGGAGGGCCACTGGAACTGCCGCAGCTCACGGGTGATGGCCGGACAACCCACCTCGTAAGGTAGGCCAGCGTAGCCTCCCGGCGTTGGGTGGTCCGTAGCAGGCTCTGCCCGCCTGTCCGACTGGTGGCGTGCATCACATTGGCGCTCGATGGTAGTTCGAGCATCCTCATGAGCCCGCTCCCGAAGGACTTGGCGCTGATCACGGTCGGTCCGCGGGTCGGACGATGCAATGGAGATATCATCATGAGCGTCGTCACGACAGGGCGACGCCTGGGGCGGTCGGCATGGAGGTGGGGAGTACATCATGGACGCGTCGCCTCCGGCATGGCCTCCGCTTGCACGTGGAAGCCCGGCGGAGCGACGGCCAATGGTTTCTGCCGGCCGCAGCCTATCATTGTTGGCGGTGCCGACCAAGCTCCGGATGGTGGCCCTCCATTCGTCGAGCTTCTCCGTGGCGGGAGGAAAATCAAGGAGTAGTTGCACGCGCGCCAGGGCTTCCGCCGGCGTGGGTGGCGGCGAAAGCTGGGTGGACCGCGATGCGCCTCGACTCCTAACCATGTTAGAAGGAGCTGCGTCGCAGCTCCACGGACGTTTGCCACCTCCATTAGTACCTCGGCGCGCATGCTGGCCCTCTTCTTCATGTGATGGACGCACGGGACTCTTCCCAGGGCGGCGCACAGGGTCACCGGCAAGGTGACGCCGCTCGTCGCGCACAACCTAAGAGGAGCGCGCTGTGGGCACCGGTGTTGGTGTCTTGGAGACCGCCGTGCCACCGCCTGGTGGGACGGCGACATCCCTAGAGGACCCCGCGATGCCTGCGGGGGGCCCGACTCCGCCTGTGGAGCCTGTGACTAGTGGCTCGTCGCCCGGCGCGCGAACGACGCCGCTCGCCGAGCCCGGACCATCTGGGTGACGTGGATGTTCGTGGGCCGTGCCACGGGTCCTCTCTGTGACTGGCCCGCTGCCGGTTTGCGCCGGTACCAACCCGGTTCCGGATGAACCGATCGCTGTGGTCGCCTTCCTCTTAGGAGCCATGGTGATGGAGATCAACTAGCCAACTGCTGGAACAAATTCTCACAATAGCGCCCCCTACCTAGCGCGCCAAAGATGTCGGTGGGAAATGACATCTATGGGATCACTGGAATCACTTCTACGGTTGCGGGGCGCGGGGATCGTGAGAAGAGCAGGACTAACAGGTGACACAAGGGGGATTTACCCAGGTTTGGGCCGCAAAGATGCATAAAACCCTACGATCCTGCTTTGGTGGATGTATTAGTGTTCTTGAACTCTCGAACTAGCTCTGGGTGCTGTGGGGTTAAAAAAAGCCGAATCCCTTCTCTGTGTGCCATGGGCCTCCTTTTATACGCGAAAGGGGTTGCCACAGTGGAGCACAGGAGGTGGAAAGTGCTACAGTATTGTGAGTTTATCGCTAGCATTACAGGACAAGACACATTTAATCCGAGGCTTTGGTGTCCCTTCGCTTTATCGGGGACGGGAGCGAGGCCCGTCCTGTCCGTCGCCGCTCCTTCATGCTTCGACATGCGCCCTGGCCAGCGATGCACGTGGCACCATGTAGGCTGGCAGGCAGCTGAGGTGGTGCGATGGTGGAGCCTCCACGAGGGATTGCATGCTGCCACGCAGGTGCCTGCCCAGCTGGTTGAGTTGGCAGCTACATGCGAACGGCGGTGAAGACTTGGTTGGCGTGGGCCTAGCGGTGGCCCTACCGGTGCGCTTGGCAAGAGCCTCGTCGGGTGGCCCGGCAAGGGTCTTGCCAGGTAGCCCGGCAAGGGTCTTGCCGTGGCGTGCTGGTTTCCCCGGCAAGGGACCTTGCCGGGGGTCTCGTGGGTTTCTTCGGTGAGGATGGTTGCCTTCCTATCCTCATTTGGTCTTGTCTCTTCCTCATCTTCACAAAGATCTGCATGCCACCACAGAGGTGCCTCCCGAGCCTCGCCCCAACGTGTTTGTCGAATGTTGGTGGGCTCAAGGGTGGCTCACTTTGGCTGGCGCGGGCGAGCTGCCCCCGAAAGGGTCTTGCCGGGGTTGCTAAGGCTGCCCCGGCAAGGGTCCTTGCCGGGGGAACCTGCTACGCCCATCTGATCTTTGTGGTCTTGGTCCTTGTTGTTGCTTCGTTTGCCTTGTGGCCTCGGCTTCTCTCCGGCTTCCCCTTCCTACCGTGTCTGTGCGTGGCCGTGGTGGGAGGCTCTGACTGCCCGTGCACAAGTAAAGGGGTCAAAAGGAGAACCCTTACTTTTGTACACCGACACCGGGAGGCAGAGGCTCAAGTCGACGTGGAGCACGTGCATGCCGCTGCCATCGAGGCTCTCCTGCAGGCGGAACCGGATGTCGTTTATGTGAACCGGGCGGTGGAGGCTCATCTTGAGGCGGAGCGCGCGGATGCCGCTGCCATCGAGGCCCTCCTACAGGCGGAACTGGATGTCCTGGACTTGAACCGGGCAGCAAAGGCTCAACTCGATGCGGAGAGCATGGATGCCGCTGCCAGCAAGGCCCTCCTGCAGGCGGAACCAGACGTCCTGGAACTGAACCGGGCGGCGGAGGATCAACTCGACGTAGAGCGCACGGATGCCGCTGCCATCGAGGCCCTCCTACAGGCGGAACCGGACGTCCTCGACGTGAACCGGGCGGTCCTCTCGTCCGTGTAGAGCGCCCGCATGCTCCATGTGAACAAGTGTTTGGAGGCCGAGGACCACGGTGCGGAGACACACGTTGGCAGCTACGGCTGGCTCGCGCCGGCAGCCAAAGACGATGAGGCCGTCTCGTTCCGTGAGCAGTGATAGTTTTTTTATGTTGTTGTTTTTAGGGATGTTTTGCTGTGTAAAAACATATATTGTTATGCAAGTCGCCTGACTTTCATCATTTGGGCCAGTCTACCATTTCAGGCGGTTGGATGAATATCCTACGTCTCCTAGCCCTTCTTCCTCGCCTCTTCTTCTTCCCCAACTGACCACCGCACGGGCCGTACAGATCCTCCCCAACATGTGGTTGGATAAACATACTGTGTGAACGAAAATTATGTGTCAGCGGTAGGATGGCTGAGTTTGGTTTGTTCACATGCGGAAGCACGTGTCAGTGAGGGTGCATTCCCTTGGTTGGGTTTGCGGTGTGCAGGAGCGACTGTGTGAGGGTGCGGTGCGACCGCGGTGTGCAGGAGCGACCGGTGAGGGTGCGGTGCGACCCGCGAGAGCCATGCGCAAGTGTACCTCCTTTTCATTTTGAAAACTTTAGGCAAGTTTGGCAAAAAAGTGTAGCGAAGTATGGCAATGCAGGGCCTAGACCCAAACAGGATAAGTACGTACGTACTAGGAGTACTAGTATTAGAAAAAGAAAGGCGGGGTTTTCCTTCGTGGGATTAATCGATACAAATCCTCATTTGACATGTCAATTAACGCATATTTTTTCTCCAAAGCCCAAAGAGCTAACCATCTCACTCCCCATCGCTGGATTAATGCAGCGCCATGCAAACCAACCTTCTCACTTCTGCATGCATGCAAGGGTATATTAATGTCCTTGGTTACAAGTATGAGCCAAAACCCCATCAATTTTGCCTCAATTAGTGTTAGTGGCCTTTTGCAAATTGTAATTTTGATATACTGGCCCTGTGTACAAAAAAATGGAGGTAGTAACTATTTGACTTCCTTCCCCATTGCGGTGACGTCGACGATATCTCGAACGTTGTGGTTTGGCGAAGGGTGTTCAACGGAGAACACCATTGAGGAACACCAAGTGCCGCCTGCAAGCTGAGACAACTGGCTTATTTTGTAACGCCCTCGACGCGGCTATATCTCCCACGTGTCGAAGCACAACTTAGAGGCATAACCGCATTGAAAGCAATGTCGCAAGTGAGGTAATCTTCACACAACCCATGTAATACATAAGGGAAAGAGATACATAGTTGGCTTACAGTCGCCACTTCACACAATACATAAATAAACATCCATCATCCAGATTACACTCAAGGTCCGACTACGGAACCAAAATAAAAGAAGACTACCCGAAATGCTACACAGATCCCCGATCGTCCCAACTGGGCTCCACTACTGATCGTCTGGAAACGAAACATAGTAACGACCAAGGTCCTCGTCAAACTCCCACTTGAGCTCAATTGCGCCACTTGCGCTAGTATCCTCGGTACCTACATCTGTTTTGGTAGAATCTATGAGCCACGGGGACTCAGCAATCTCACACCCGCGAGATCAAGACTATTTAAGCTTGTAGGTAGTAAAGGGGTGGTAATATGGTGGAGCTGCAGCAAGCACTAAGCATATATGGTGGCTAACATACGCAAGTGAGAGCGAGAAGAGAAGCAACGCATCGGTCGAGAAGCTAGAAGCGATCAAGAAGTGATCCTGAAACTACTTACGTCAAACATAACCCAAACCGTGTTCACTTCCCGGACTCCACCGAGAAGAGACCATCACGGCTACACACACGGTTGATGCATTTTAATGAAGTCAAGTGTCAAGTTATCTACAACCGGACATTAACAAATTCCCATCTGCCTCATAACCGCGGGCACGGCTTTTGAAAGATAATACCCTGCAGGGGTATCCCAACTTAGCCCATCAGAAGCTCTCACGATCAACGAAGGATAAACCTTCTCCCAGGAAGACCCGATCAGTCTCGGAATCCCGGTTCGCATGACATTTCGACAATGGTAAAACAAGACCAGCAAGACCACCCGACTGTGCCGACAAATCCCGATAGGAGCTGCACATATCTCGTTCTCAGGGCACACCGGATAAGCGAATCGTACAGGTACCAACGTAACCCAAGTTGCCAAGGGACGGTCCCGCACGGTGCTCTAGTTTGGACCAACACTCGGAGGAGCACTGGCCCGGGGGGTAAATAAAGATGACCCTCAGGGTCACGAAAACCCAAGGGAAAAAGTCTTAGGTGGCAAATGGAAAAACCAAGGTTGGGCCTTGCTGGAGGAGTTTTATTCAAGGCGAACTGTCAAGGGGGTCCCATAAATCACCCAACCGCGTAAGGAACGCAAAATCAAGGAACATAACACCGGTATGACGGAAACTAGGGCGGCAAGAGTGGAACAAGACACCAGGCATAAGGCCGAGCCTTCCACCCTTTACCAAGTATATAAGGTGCATTAATTAAACAAGAGATATTGTGATATCCCAAAATATCCATGTTCCAACAAGGAACAAACTTCATCTTCACCTGCAACTAGCAACGCTATAAGAGGGGCTGAGCAAAAGCGGCGACATGGCCAAACAACGGTTTGCTAGGAAAGGATGGTTAGAGGCTTGACATGGCAGTATGGGAGGCATGATAAACAATGGCAGGTAGAGCTAACATAACGATAGAGCGAGCAACTAGCAAAGCAAAGATAGAAGTGATATCGAAGGTATGGTCATCTTGCCTGCAAGGTTCTCAGAGTTGTCGAAAGCTTGATCCTCGTAAGCGTTCTCCACAGGTTCCTCTTGCACGTACTCGTCTCCTGGCTCTACCCAAAGCAAGAACACAAGCAATGGAACCACAGTCAAACATGGAGCAATGCACAAGCAATATGATGCAATACATGACTTGATATGCGAGATCTGATATGCAATGCATATGCAGGCTCTGGAAAGGAAAATGATGAACAAGGCATCAACTTGGCAAACCAAGTATTCCGCTGGAAAGATGAGATGATTTCGGTTGAAATCGATATAAAGATCACCGGAATCGGATGCACGGTTTGCAAATGGCAATCAAAACAAGAATGACACAAAGCTACGATTAACAACATGATAGCACTTAGAACACACCAATAAACTATGCTACAGCACCCCAAGATAACAACAAAGCATATGAAAGTGATCTACAGGAGATGCTTGACAAAAAAGGAACACTGAGCTACGGCTAAATCACACCATAGCAGGTTCAAACAGGCATGGGAAAAGTGCAAAAGATATCAGGTTCACAGACTTGGTGAAAATACTAATATGCCAGAAATTAACATCAGGAAGGCATGTTTAGAGCAAGCAAACAACCTGCTACATGAACAATACATAGCAATATATGGTATGGCATGAATCTACTCAAGACATTGAACAAAAGCCCCTTAGTGACCATGAGCCAAAAAGGACCATAAGAAATGATGGCACCCATGTAAACATAGCAAGTTTCATTACAGACCTCAGACTTAGCAGAAAAACTGGACATGGCAAAAACAGATAACAAGTAGGCATGTTTGTGAGCTTGATGCACTCACTACAGAGCATTTCATGATAAACTAAGCATACATACATCAAGAAGACATGGCATAGAAGCTAGACATGGCAAGAACAACAATATAGCATGCAAGGATCAACTACAACAACCTTGGCAAAATTGAATAACATGTAAACAATCTGCCAGGTAACATATTATAGCAAACGTAGAGCTCGATTGACACAAGCTATGGCACTCCATAATTGCCAACAAAGGCATGGATGGATAGGGAACATTCATATGTTCAAAACACCATTACTGATCATGCTCAAAATGGGCATAGATCTCTCTGTAACAACATGAACACATGGCATAAAAATAACAGTAGTACATGATAGTGAAATTACTAAGTCCCTGAAATCAGCAACATTATGATCCCTAGTTTGCATGCTTGTGCTAGTCACCACAGAGATCACAAAAATAAATGGCATACACCTCTGAAAAGATAGCATGGCATTGTTCAAAACACATGTAGGACTCAAGTTCATAGGGTTCCCACATCAATCATGGCAAAAATGACAAAAGTGCATGTTCTGATAAGAATCTGAAACTAACATCACATAGCCCTCTTCCAACAGCATTTCGGGGATCACATAGCCCTCTGAACAAAATATCTGACAGAAAAATGACTTAGTCGAAAATTAGACCTCCGGGAAAAACGGATCTAGGGTTCCTCGGGCTCGAGCACCGGGGCGGCGGCGTGGCTCGCCGGAGAGGAGCAGGGAGGAGTGGCCGGAGTCGGGGGCACCGGATCTCGTCGAGGGCGGCGCGCCGCGGTGCAGGAAGGTGACGCGCGGGCGGCGGCGACTCCGAGCGTGGGAGGCGGCGGCAGCAGAGCTTGGCGGCGGCGCGGGCGCCGAGGGAGCGGCGGAGCTCCGCCGGAGTGCGGCCCCAGCGACGCAGAGGCGGCAGCGCGGGAGGAGGAGGAGACCGGGCGGCGGGGCACGCACGCGCGCGGGCGACGGCGGGCTCCGTGGGCCGGCAGCAATGTGAGCGCGGGCTCACCCACATGGCGGCCGCGGATTGGCCGGGGCGGCGGCGGCGGACGTTGTCCGGCTGCGTGGAGAGGAGCGGGGCTAGGGTTAGGGGTGGATTTGATCCGGGATTTCGGGGGAGGAGGTGTTTTTATAGGTAGGAGGATCTAGGGAGCTCCAAATGAGGTGCGGTTTTCGCCCACACGATCGTGATCCGATGACGGAGAGCATGGAAGTGACTTAGATGGGTTTTGGGCTGTTTTGGAGGGGTTTTGGGCTGCAACCCAAAAGAGGTCTTCGCGGTTATCCGGTTAACCGATGGAGTATCAAACGACCTCCAAATGGCACGAAACTTGATAGGTGGTCTATCGGTGGTGTACCAAGGCCACTTGGAAAGCCTCAGTCCATTCCGAGAACGTTTAACACCCACTCACGAAAAGAGACAAGAGGGGTGCGCCGGTGCATGTAGGAGTGTCGGATTGCAAAACGGACAACGGGGAAAATGCTCGGATGCATGAGACGAACATGTATGCAAATGAGATGCACATGATGACATGATATGAGATGCATGACATGAACAAAATGCCAAACGAAAAACAAAACCCAACCACGAAGGGAATACCATAGCACATAGACGAAAATGGCAAGAGTTGGAGTTACAAATATGGAAAGTTACATCTGGGCTGTTACAACACTCCACCACTACAACAGGATCTGGTCCCGAGATCTAGGACTGAAAGAACTCTAGATATTCAGAACGGAGGTGATCCTCGCGCTCCCAGGTGGCTTCTCGGTCGGAATGGTGTGACCACTTCACTTTCAGGAATTTGATTGACTTGTTGCGAGTCTTGCGCTCGGTTTCTTCAAGAATAGCAACGGGGTGCTCATGATAAGAGAGACCTTCTTGGAGGTCAATTTCTTCTAAGTTGATAGTGTGCTCAGGAGTCTTGAAGCACTTCTGAAGCTGTGACACGTGAAACACATCGTGCACGTTTGCAAAATTGGATGGAAGCTCAAGTTGATAGGCGAGATCGCCTCATTTGCCAACGATCTTGAAAGGACCCACGTATCTAGGGGCAAGCTTCCCTTTGATACCGAAGCGACGAGTGCCTTTCATTGGTGAGACGCGGAGGTAGACATGGTCTCCGATTTCAAAAGCCACATCACGGTGCTTGTCATCATAATAGCTCTTCTGGCGCGATTGCGCGGCTCTGAGATTCTCACGAATGACTTTGCACATTTCTTCGGCTTCTGTGATCAAGTCGTTGCCAAGAAGTTGGCGTTCGCCTGTCTCGGACCAATTGAGAGGAGTACGACACTTTCTGCCATAGAGAATTTCGAATGGGGCCTTGCCCGAACTCGCTTGGAAGCTATTGTTGTAGGAGAACTCGGCATATGGAAGACAATCTTCCCACTTCAAACTGAAAGAGATGACACAAGCCCTGAGCATATCTTCAAGGATTTGATTGACTCGCTCGACTTGGACACTAGTTTGAGGATGGAAAGCTGCTAAAACGAATGTTGGTGCCCATGGCCTTCTGGAAGGAGTCCCAGAATTTAGAAGATAAAATGCTTCCACGATCTGAAGAGATCAATTGTGGAATTCCGTGCAAGGAGACAATTCTGGAGGTGTATAGCTCTGCCAGCTGAGCTGTTGTGATAGATTCTTTGATAGGAAGAAAATGAGCCACTTTAGTAAGCTTGTCAATGACAACGAAGATAGCATCATTTACATGCTTGGACTTAGGAAATCCAGTCACGAAGTCCATCTCGATATGATCAAACTTCCATTCCGGAATAGCAAGAGGTTGGAGGAGACCAGCTGGTCATTGGTGTTCTGCTTTCACCCTTCTACAGACATCACATTCATTCACGAATTGAGCAATTTCTCGCTTCATTCGAGTCCACCAATACGACTACTTGAGGTCATGGTACATCTTCTTACTTCCAGGATGAATGGATAGGAGGGAATTGTGTGCCTCATTCATAATGACTTTTCTCAGATCACCTTTAGGAACCACAATTCGATCCTCGAAGAAAAGAGTATCTTTGTCATCCAAGCGATGGCACTTGTATTTGGAAATGCCCTTGTCGATACCACGTTTCACCTTCTTCACCATGGTATCCAGGAGTTGTGCCTCACGAATTTGATCTTCCAAAGTAGGAGAGACTATGAGGTTGGCAAGAAAGCCTTGAGGAACAACTTGAAGAATCAGCTTGCGAAAAGCTTCACAAAGATCCGGTTGGAAGGGCCTGAAAATTAAGCTGTTGCAATAAGCCTTTCTGCTCAGAGCATCTGCAATCACATTGGCCTTGCCAGGAGTATATTCAATACTTGGATTGTACTCTTGAATCATTTCGACCCATCGAGTTTGCCTGAGGTTGAGGTTGGGTTGAGCGAAGATATACTTGAGACTCTTGTGATCGGTGAAAATGTCCACTTTCCTTCCCAACAAGAGATGTCTCCATGTTATCAATGCATGGACAACTGCCGCCAAGTCAAGATCGTGAGTGGGGTAGTTCTTTTCGTTGGGCTTCAACTGTCGAGAGGTATAGGCCACAACTTTCTTCTCTTGCATCAACACAGCACCGAGACCTTGAAGAGAAGCATCACAGAAAACTTCGAATGGCTTGGATTCATCAGGAGGAGTCAAGACAGGAGCTGTGACGAGTTTCTCTTTGAGGGTGTTGAAAGCAACGTCACACTCAGGCGTCCAGACATACTTGACATGCTTCTGGAGGAGGTTGGAAAGAGGCTTTGCAATCTTAGAGAAATTCTCAACGAATCTTCGGCAATAGCTTGCAAGTCCAAGAAAACTGCGGAGCTGCTTGACATTCTAAGGAGGTTCCCAATTCACAAATGCAGACACCTTCTCAGGATTAACAGAGATGCCCTTGGCGGAGATGATGTGACCAAGATAAAGAACTTCATCAAGCCAGAACTCACATTTGGAAAACTTTGCATAGAATTGATGCTCGCTGAGCTTGTCGAGCACCAATCGCAAATGTTTGGCATGATCCGATTTATTCTTGGAGAAGACCAAAATATCATCGAGATACACCAAGACGAATTCATTTGTGTAGGGGTTGAAGATAAAGTTCATCATGCGAGAGAACGTTGGAGGAGCATTGACAAGGCCGAAAGACATGACAGTATATTCATAAGAACCATAGCTTGTTCTGAATGCTGTCTTGGGAATATCTTGTTCAGGAATGCGAATCTGATGATAACCCATACGGAGGTCAAGCTTGGAGAAAACTTTAGCACCTTTGAGTTGCTCGAAAAGCTCATTGATGTTGGGAAGTGGATACTTGTTCTTGATTGTCTTCTTATTCAATGGACGGTAGTCGACACAAAGTCGGTCCGTGCCATCCTTCTTCTGGACAAAAAGAACTCCACAACCCCATGGAGATGAACTCGGTCTGATCAAACCCAGACGCTCTTGTTCATCGAGCTGCTTCTTCAATTCCTTTAGTTCTTCAGGTCCAAGCTTGTATGGACGCTTGCAAACGGGTTCAGTGCCAGGCTCAAGATCGATAACGATTTCGACTGGCTGATGCGGAGGCATACCCGGAAGCTCTTCTGGAAAAACATCTTGGTACTCACAAACGACTGGAATATGAGAGATTGTGTGTAGCTCGCCCTTCTCATTGAGAGAAAACAACCGAATGGTTTCATCACGAGCGGCATAGATGATAACATCCTCAGAAGAGTGTGTCAAATGAATTTCCCTGGCAGCACAATCAAGTTGAGCTTTGTGCTGAGAAAGCCAGTCCATCTCGAGAATTAGATCAATATCCGAGTCACCAAGAACAAATGGTTTAGATAGAAACTTATAGTCGCCCATCTTGATAGAGACATCATGAACTATTGAGTTGGCTCTCATTGACTTCCCCGGAGAAACAACACCCAAAGGTTTATCCAAGTAAGACCAAGTAAAATCATTCTTTGCGAAGAACGATCTTGACATGAAACAATGCGATGCACCAGTATCAAATAAAACTTTTGCAGGAATATCATTAACTGAGAGATTACCCATTATCACGTCAAAAGAATCCTCTGCTTGCACTGCATTCATCAAGTTCACCTTTGCAGACTTGGGATTATGCTTGACCACTGCATTGCTTGAAGACCTCACAGGAGGAGGAGGAGGAAGGCGCCTTTGGTTGAAGCACTTGTTCGCGTAGTGACCTTTATGCTGGCACTTGTTACAAGTCACCTCTGAGAGTGGACGGTGATAAGGAGCATTTGACCTTGGAGCTTGAGAATTTGACTTGTTCTGATGGTTTGGGTTGGGTGGGTGGTTAGATCCACGACCACCTGAGTTCTTCTGCTGGTAAGGCTGACGAAACGGAGGAGGAGGAAGGTAGAACTTTTGCTGGTTAGCTGCCACTTGGGAGGAAGAAGAAGACTGAACTGCATCCCTGATTCTCTTCTTAGAAGCCTCACACTTGAGCTGAGCACCTTCTTGCTTGAGGGCCATATTATAGAATTGATCAAACTGAGTAGGCTCAACAAGAACAAGAGCTAACTGCAGATCCTTTCTAAGGCCACCTCTGAATTGATAGATCATACTCTTTTCATCAGGAACGTCTTGTTTAGCGAAGCGAGCAAGTTTCTGAAACTGCTTGTTGTATTCGTGCACTGACATGTTGCCTTGCTTGAGATTGCGTAACTCCTCACGCTTACTCTCAACAACACTGGTAGGAATGTGGTGAGCTTTAAAGTCCCGATAGAAATCAGTCCAAGTAATCACTCGACCTCCTCTGGAATCCTTGTATTGCTGGAACCAATCAGCTGCTTGATCCTTGAGCTGAAAAGAAGCAAACTTGACGTAGTCCTCAGGCCTGACATTGCTGCATTCGAAATGCTTGTTGATATCCACGAGCCAATCGTCAGCGTCTGTGGCCTCGACACAGTAGCTGAAAGACTTCGGCTGATTTGCAAGGAACTGGTTGAGGGTAGGAAACTGAGGCTGATGGTTGAACTGCCCTTGACCTTGATTTCCTTGGTTGCCTTGGCCTTGGTTGCGCTCTTGCATCAGCTGAATCAACAACTGAGCGTTGGCGTTTGTGGTTGCCATCAAAGTTTGCCATGCCTCCGGAGGCGGAGGTGGAGGTGGAGGGTTCACCTGACTCCCATCATTGCGTTCAGGATTCTAACGCGTTGCAGAAGCCATCCTGAAGAGGGTGACATCCGTTAGCATCTTGATAGACAGATAGACAAGTTGAATCAACGGATAGAAATTGCAACATATAGTCTTCACAATAAACATTCGAACAGGGATGAACGAATGAATTCCAAAGTAAACATCACGTCCATTAAGGTGAGAAGCCACTTGATAAGAGATTGATGAATGAAAAAAAACAAGGTACAACTGGAACAAATAAGTGGTAAGGATTACCCAATCACAAACCAAATATCTGCGGGAAGAAATACTAGAGCTACTTGAATCCCACCTATAAACTCCCGAGACTTTCCGGTTATGCAATCAGGTGTTGGGGATACAGGGGAAGCAATATATCTCACCCAAACTAACAATCCCTACATCCAGCTGTATCCATCCGTCAACACATAACCAAGAAACCTTCGGAAATCATGTACCTCAACCTTCGAAAAGCATCCGTTATACGAGTCATGGCAATACTCCCGAACTCCCTAGTACTGGGTGACGTCGAGGTTATCTCACCAACAATTGCATAAAAGAGATTTTCGATGTCGGCAAAACTCAGGTATTCCAGAACTGCAACGATAAAATTGTGACGACAACACCTTGGAGCTCAACTCCCCGGGACACTACCACAACCCCTAAATGTCTGGAGGCACCAAGAACAATGTTCTCGTCACAAAACCATCGGAACAATTCCAAGATACCCACATGATCTTTAAAAAAATTAGTGAAATTTGAGGAGAGAAGAGTCAAAACTTCTATGTCACGAGACCTCACCAGAGCGACGAAGGGACTGAGGAGTAAAAATAATCCTACTCTCCGATATATATAATCCTAAGACTCAAAACATTTTTGTTCTAGACTCAACAACGCCAGCAATCAATCAAGCAGGGGGCTCCTAAGTCGGGGATGGCTCTGATACCATCTTGTAACGCCCTCGATGCGGCTATATCTCCCACGTGTCGAAGCACGACTTAGAGGCATATCCGCATTGAAAGCAATGTCGCAAGTGAGGTAATCTTCACACAACCTATGTAATACATAAGGGAAAGAGATACATAGTTGGCTTATAGTCGCCACTTCACACAATACATAAATAAACATCCATCATCCAGATTACACTCAAGGTCCGACCACGGAACCAAAATAAAAGAAGACTACCCCAAATGCTACACAGATCCCCGATCGTCCCAACTGGGCTCCACTACTGATCGTTTGGAAACGAAACATAGTAACGACCAAGGTCCTCGTCAAACTCCCACTTGAGCTTGATTGCGCCACTTGCGCTAGTATCCCCGGTACCTGCATCTATTTTGGTAGAATCTGTGAGCCACGGGGACTCAGCAATCTCACACCCGCAAGATCAAGACTATTTAAGCTTGTAGGTAGGAAAGGGGTGGTAATATGGTGGAGCTGAAACAAGCACTAAGCATATATGGTGGCTAACATACGCAAGTGAGAGCGAGAAGAGAAGCAACGCATCGGTCGAGAAGCTAGAAGCGATCAAGAAGTGATCCTGAAACTACTTATGTCAAACATAACCCAAACCGTGTTCACTTCCCAGACTCCGCCGAGAAGAGACCATCACGGCTACACACACGGTTGATGCATTTTAATGAAGTCAAGTGTCAAGTTATCTACAACCGGACATTAACATATTCCCATCTGCCTCATAACTGCGGGCATGGCTTTCGAAAGATAATACCCTGCCGGGGTATCCCAACTTAGCCCATCAGAAGCTCTCACGGTCAACGAAGGATAAACCTTCTCCCGGGTAGACCCGATCAGTCTCGGAATCCCGGTTCGCATGACATTTCGACAATGGTAAAACAAGACCAGCAAGACCACCCGACTGTGCCGACAAATCCCGATAGGAGCTGCACATATCTCGTTCTCAGGGCACACCGGATAAGCGAAGCGTACAGGTACCAACGTAACCCAAGTTGCCAAGGGACGGTCCTGCACGGTGCTCTAGTTTGGACTAACACTCGGAGGAGCACTGGCCCGGGGAGGGGGGGGGTAAATAAAGATGACCCTCGGGCTCGCGAAAACCCAAGGGAAAACGGCTTAGGTGGCAAATGGAAAAACCAAGGTTGGTCCTTGCTGGAGGAGTTTTATTCAAGGCGAACTGTCAAGGGGGTCCGTTAAATCACCCAACCGCGTAAGGAACACAAAATCAAGGAACATAACACCGATATGACGGAAACTAGGGCGGAAAGAGTGGAACAAGACACCAGGCATAAGGCCGAGCCTTCCACCCTTTACCAAGTATATAAGGTGCATTAATTAAACAAGAGATATTGTGATATCCCAAAATATCCATGTTCCAACAAGGAACAAACTTCATCTTCACCTGCAACTAGCAACGCTATAAGAGGGGCTGAGCAAAAGCGGTGACATGGCCAAACAACGGTTTGCTAGGAAAGGATGGTTAGAGGCTTGACATGGCAATATGGGAGGCATGATAAACAATGGCAGGTAGAGCCAACATAATGATAGAGCGGGCAACTAGCAAAGCAAAGATAGAAGTGATATCGAAGGTATGGTCATCTTGCCTGCAAGGTTCTCAGAGTTGTCGAAAGCTTGATCCTCGTAAGCGTTCTCAACAGGTTCCTCGTGCACGTACTCGTCTCCCGGCTCTACCCAAAGCAAGAACAGAAGCAATGGAACCACAATCAAACATGGAGCAATGCACAAGCAATATGATGCAATACATGACATGATATGCGAGATGTGATATGCAATGCATATGCGGGCTCTGGAAAGGAAAATGATGAACAAGGCATCAACTTGGCAAACCAAGTATGCCGCTGGAAAGATGAGATGATTTCGGTTGAAATCGATATAAAGATCACCGGAATCGGATGCACGGTTTGCAAATGGCAATCAAAACAAGAATGACACAAAGCTGCGATTAACAGCATGATAGCACTTAGAACACACCAATAAACTATGCTACAACACCCCAACATAACAACAAAGCATATGACAGTGATCTACAGGAGATGATTGACAAAAGAGGAACACTGAGCTACGGCTAAATCACACCATAGCAGGTTCAAACAGGCATGGGAAAAGTGCAAAAGATATTAGGTTCACAGACTTAGTGAAAATACTAATATGCCAGAAATTAACATCAGGAAGGCATGTTTAGACAAGCAAACAACCTGCTACAGGAACAATACATAGCAATATATGGTATGGCATGAATCTACTCAAGGCATTGAACAAAAGCCCCTTAGTGACCATGAGCCAAAAAGGACCATAAGAAATGATGGCACCCATGTAAACATAGCAAGTTTCATTACAGACCTCAGACTTAGCAGAAAAACTGGACATGGCAAAAACAGATAACAAGTAGGCATGTTCGTGAGCTCGATGCACTCACTACAGAGCATTTCATTATAAACTAAGCATGCATCCATCAAGAAGACATGACATAGAAGCTAGACATGGCAAGAACAACAATATAGCATGCAAGGATCAACTACAACAACCTTGGCAAAATTGAATAACATGTAAACAATCTGCCAGGAAACATTTTATAGCAAACGTAGAGCTCGATTGACACAAGCTATGGCACTCCATAATTGCCAACAAAGGCATGGATGGATAGGGCACATTCATATGTTCAAAACACCATTACTGATCATGCTCAAAATGGGCATAGATCTCTCTGTAACAACATGAACACATGGCATAAAAATAACAGCAGTACATGATAGTGAAATTACTAAGTCCCTGAAATCAGCAACGTTATGATCCCTAGTTTGCATGCTTGTGCTAGTCACCACAGAGATCACAAAAATACATGGCATACACCTCTGGAAAGATAGCATGGCATTGTTCAAAACACATGTAGGACTTAAATTCATAGGGTGCACACATCAATCATAGCAAAAATGACAAAAGTGCATGTTCTGATAAGAATCTGAAACTAACATCACATAGCCCTCTTCCAACAGCATTTCAGGCATCAAGATAAGCTCAAATGAAAATGATGCAATGAGATGAAATGATGTACTCATCGAGGCGAACAATTCGATATGCTACAGGCCCAAAATAGAGCCACAGGTGCAGAGTTATGACGCGATGAAAATGCAACAAAATATCTGACAGAAAAATGACTTAGTCGAAAATTAGACCTCCGGGAAAAACGAATCTAGGGTTCCTCGGGCTCGAGCACCGGGGCGGCAGCGCGGCTCGCCGGAGAGGAGCAGGGAGGAGTGGCCGGACTCGGGGGCGCCGGATCTCGTCGAGGGCGGTGTGCCGGGGTGGAGGAAGGCGACGTGCGGGCAGCGGCGACTCCGGGCGCGGGAGGCGG
>NC_057807.1:242992587-243012234 GCF_018294505.1 Triticum aestivum
CTTCGGGGGCCCGGGGCGAGCTCCGCGGGCCGGCGGCGATGTGGGCGCGGGCTCGCCCACGTGGCGGCCGCAGATTGGCCGGGGCGGCAGCGGCGGACATTGTCCGGCCGGACCGGACGTGTCCGGCTGCGCGGAGAGGAGCGGGGCTAGGGTTAGGGGTGGATTTGATCCGGGATTTTGGGGGAGGATGTGTTTTTATAGGTAGGAGGAGCTAGGGAGCTCGAAATGAGGTGCGGTTTTCGCCCACACGATCGTGATCCGACGACGGAGAGCATGGAAGTGACTTAGATGGGTTTTTGGGCTGTTTTGGAGGGGTTTTGGGCTGCAACCCAAAAGAGGTCTTCGCGGTTACCCGGTTAACCGATGGAGTATCAAACGACCTCCAAATGGCACGAAACTTGACAGGTGGTCTATCGGTGGTGTACCAAGACCACTTGGCAAGCCTCGGTCCATTCCGAGAACGTTTAACACCCACTCACGAATAGAGACAAGAGGGGTGCGCCGGTGCATGTAGGAGTGTCGGATTGCAAAACGGACAACGGGGAAAATGCTCAGATGCATGAGACGAATATGTATGCAAATGAGATGCACATGATGACATGATATGAGATGCATGACATGAACAAAATGCCAAACGAAAAACAAAACCCAACCACGGAGGGAATACCATAGCACATAGCCAAAAATGGCAAGAGTTGGAGTTACAAATATGGAAAGTTACATCCGGGGTGTTACATATTTGCATCTAGGAAGTCCGTTGAACCAAAGGACGCGCAAATGTACTAGTACTATTAGTACACAATAGCGTCGTCCGTCCAGCTTAGTGCGGTGAGGTGGTTTCTCGAAGAAGACGATGGAGAAGCGGAGTCAGCGAAGAGTGAAATGATGGTTGCTTCCTCCGTGGTTTGTGATTTGACGCCTCACTACTTTGTGATTTGTGATAGAAGGGACAGGGGAGTAGACTCTATGCTCTATACTGTACATGCGTCCAGGCACGGGAGAAAGAGGAGAGATGTTGCCTTTTTCTATTCCTTCAATCAAGCAGTCAGCGAGCTTCGGTTCCATATTTTTGGCTTTGGTAGCACCGTCCACAATGGTTCACATCGATGCCAAAAGCAATTTTCACATTTGGCTACACATTGTGGATGCCCTTAACCGTACCACTTGGTTTTGCTCATGTGTGCTATCTATAAAAATCTCAATTATATTCATCTAAAAAATTATAGAATCAAGATTAGTAAAAAGGAGGTGATTTTGCCGCGTGGATGGCGGGGGAGGTTTCTTATTTTTATAGGACGTTGGCCTGGTGGTTTGATAACATGCGATCCCACGTGTCAGTGCTTTACCAAGCCGATCCGCGTCCCACATGAGGCAGAACAACAACAGAAGCAACACGTGGTTAACTTGAAGAAGATGAGGGAGAAGCCGATTCAACAACGAGTAAAATGATGGTTGCTTCATCCCTCCAACTTCTTTTTTAGCATTATTACTTCCTCCCTCCAACTTAACTGCGGGAAATGTGCAGCTTTGTGATTTGACGCCTCATTGCTCATTACTACACCGACGCCATGACTGGGGTGCTTCACCCCTGCTACTCTGCACTGTATCTCGGCATGGCACACGGACCCGGTAGCTTGATGTCCCACATGTCGGCGAAAGGACTAGAAAATTTATAAAAGCGAGTGCTCCACTCTTACGACGGAGGAGTACACGACACGGCGACCCAGTGAACTGTCACTTGTACTGTATATAGTACTATAGTTTTGCTGTTTCGCACGATCCATTGATACAAACCCGATTAAACAGGAAAGGGCGGGATTTTTCCCGCGCGGTAGATGATACTGGCCATACATTTCAAAGGCAATTTTAATGTATGCAAACTGAATAATTAAGTAACAATACGATAAAAAACACATATGATTTATTGTGTTAGAGTGTAGTAGTAGTGTTGTATTGCATAGTTGTTAGATGTAACATGCGAGAACGTGTAAAGATGTAGTTTTGGAGGGCCTACAGAGAGAAAAGCGTAATACGGTCACCAAACTTTAGAATACGCTGATTACGGTCACTATATACGTTTTGCGGTGATTATACGGTCACTTCCTCACCGTTCAGCATTGGATTGCACTCTGTTGACCGGCCAAATAGTCTGTGTGGCACCATGTTGACTAGTTAAATTAACCATGTTCCTTGTGGGTCCCACCTGTCAGTTTGCATAGAAAAAAGGTCAGATAAACAAAAATATACGCAGGCGCGACAAGACTCCAACCCATGCGCGGGACTCACCTGGTTGTGTATGTGTCTGTCAGGGCCTGATGTGTGCGCATGCACGTGTAGGTTGAGCACTTGAGCGTGAGAGTGTGTGTTGGTCGTGTGGTGTGTGCATGCATGCGTGCGTGTGTGCGTGTGAGTGTTGCGTGCGTGCGTGGCTGCGTGTGTACGTGTGAGTGTTGCGTGCGTGTGTGGCTGCATGTGTTCGTGTGAGTGTTGCATGCGTGCGTGTGTGTATAATCACCACACTAGCTCCGCTGTCTTAAAACTGACGGCTCAGCATGCCAATACAAGGCCAGCTTGTCCGCTGTGCCCGCGGTCATGACTTCGAACCACCGTCCAATATTTTTTTGTCATTTGTTTTCATTCTCACTAGCAGGATGTGTTTGGGATCGTTGTAGAAATTAAAAAATTTCTACGCATCACCAAGATCAATCTATGGAGTAAGTAGTAACAAGAGAGAGGGGAGTGCATCTTCATACCCTTGAAGATCGCGAGTCGGAAGCGTTACAAGATAGTGGATGAAGGAGTCGTCACTACTAGGGAAAAGCCTAGCAGCAGCGCGGGTTTTGGCCCTCTCAGTAGCGCGGGTACCGGCGCTACTAATAAGGCGCTACAGCTAACGTATAGCAGTAGCGCGTGTTGACCCACGCTACTGCTACACACGAATAGCTGCAACGCTCTTTAGAAAAGGACGCTACTGATATTATCTGCAGTGCCGTTTACAGGTAAGCGCTACTGGTAAGTCGGCGCTACTGCTAAATCCCCCCTCGCTACTACTAGTTTTATTAGTTTTTTTTCCTGCAGATTTGTTTTTTATTTGTTTTGCATTTGAATAGGCTTTATACAATAATCTTTAGCATATCATCCACATACAAATGTAATCATAGCATATACATACAATTAGTCTCATCAAATCATGTCATCATCATAATCATCATCCAACACAAAGTGGTCTCTCGTCATCAATCTCGAAAATAGCGATACAAGTCTCGATTACTTGCAAATACATCGTCATCCATCTAACCAATGATATACACGAGAATAGCTATCACTTTGAGTACATGAGTTCGTATCCCTCTCTCGCATTAGCGTGAACCTAAACTAAGTACTGCGTGTCGCTCGGAAACCGAAAACCGGTACACCTGGGCCTGGCACTCCGGCCACTTTTCGTATATATACTCCTGGCGTATCACTTCTTCGCCATTTATGATCTATGCACCTGCATCATCACATGAGTCGATGATATGCAACATATATAGTTGAGCAACACAAAGAGACAGACTTGGCAAAAATAGAAACAACATATCATAAGCATAAATAACAAAGTTCATCGTACCCAAAATAACCTAACTAGAGTGATTTTCGCTAGTTGAGGAGGAGGACGATTTAATTACATCACAAATAAAGTTCCACCGTGCATAACTCAAAGTTTTGTCATAAAAGAAAGTATGGACTAAACGGACACATTGTCATATATCGACAATCACTCCATCATGTCGTGCCATCCATCCAAGTCAGGGAGATAGTCATCGAGCTTAGTGAAAGGCTTCATGTCGAGACGCTGAGAGGCTATCCATGTTCAGACGTCTTCCCGCGACATTTGTCCTTCTGCATGGAACATCCCTGTTTTTTCCGACGACCTCATTCATGATGATTTGGGCAAGTTCGCGCTGGATGTTATAGAACTCAGCTCGAAGTCGATGATCCTCGATATCTCCTATGTCCTTTGCCCATTGCAGAATATGGGCATCGCTAGATCTAGGTGCCATGTGAAGGTTCTGGTGATCCCATCGATACTCCAGCATGTGGTGTAGGACATAGAATCCATCATTAAGAGAATCATTCGGTTGCTAGATGCAGCAGAAGTCGGTCTAATGGCTGAAGGCGGGCCTGCCGCCCCTTCTCTTCTTGTCCCTAACCTCTCCACCCCTTGCTTGGTAGTAAAACATAGCACTGTCGAGAACATCTTTGATGTGGGTGTAATCCTTTTTGTGAATGTTCTTCGACGAGTCCAAGTAAAGAGCGTGGGAGAATCGGGGGTAGAGGATGATGAGGACGGCGCGCCCGCCGCTACGCAAAATAAGTACACCTCAAATTAATTAGCCTCCACCGTGCAAATGAATTATTGAAGTCGAAGGAAGGATAGCAGCGCGGATGACTTACACGGGATGATAAGGCATGAGAATCGCCTCCTTGTCCTTATTGGCGAGCATGAAACTGACGATGTAATCCCTCGCGTATTCACGATGTTGTGCACAGACTCCCAAGAAGCCCTCGTGCATGTAGTACGGGTCAGCGACACAGATATGAGATATCTGCTCAACCCCAATGATGTAGCTCATGTGCAAGGCATAAAGGCGGACAAAAGTAAAATCCAGCTTCTTCACGTGAAACATGTCGAATATGTAATCGAATCGGAGGAAGAACTTATCCGCGGGGAAGCCCTTGACGTACGACATTTGCTGCGGAACGTTAACCACGTAGAGTGGGTATCCTGGATCTTTCGAGGCGATGAGGCCTTTCTCTACCCGCAGCACATCATCATGAAGTCTCCTTAGATCGCCGAATCTGGCCTGTAGCGCTGTTTCAGGTAGGATTGGTCGACCGGGGATATGCCATTTATCTGCATCGGGGATATCTACATGGTCCCGAAGCCGAGGCTGCTGACCCGGCTGGATCATAGAATCAGCTTTTTTGCCTTTCCTCGCTCTCTTCCTAGGCTTCTTTACCACCGGATGGTCGTCAATAACACGTTGAGACGGTAATTCAGGCACCGACTCATGATGCTCGAACCCTGAGGAGGCGCCAGTATAGACATACTGTTCAGCGCCATCGTCATCCTCATCCTCATCCATGGCGACGTCATCAGCCTCTAATGGAGCCACCTGCTTACCCCGTCCGCTATCACCCAACCCGACACCCGACGCTAATTGGGTAGGTGGGGTGTTGATGTTCATACCTTGCTGAGGCTGCGTGCTCGTGGGTGTGCTCCCGGCCGCCTCCAGACGAAGCAGACTCTTTGGCCACAACAGGACCCACCCATTGCAACAATCACCAAGCCTCCGCGGGGTCTCATCGTCATCCCCCACTGGTATTAGAGGAGGCAAATTCTCGTGGCCCGGTTTGACACTGGCCACGGAAACCTTGAAGACGTTCGGGGGGATCGATCGGCTGTGGAACAATGGTTCCTTCGGCTCCATTATCGTCCCCTTCCCCACGTCCACCTTCTGTTCGCCGATGGTGTACAATATGGTGCACGGGGTTTCGTCGGCCTGCAAATAAAAGTCTGCGACGTGAGACATCTGAAAGGCAACGAAAACGGGAGATTATACATTTATATTGAAGGGGGCCGGTGTGGCAGATACCGTGAGGGTGTCGAGCTCAGCCGAAGAGGAGGCACCACTGAGCACGTTCGGTGCGGGAGCCGGTGCGGGAGCATGTGCTGCTAAGAAGTCAGCAAGGGGAAAGTCCTCTGCATTTTTTTGGATTTTCCCTTGTCCAAGTGTGAACGCCCGTCACCAAGGAAGTAGATATATCTGCAATCGCCTGTTTTGCGGCAGCTACCGCTGTTGCGACTGTCTGAGATGATTTCTTCTCAACCGCAATCTCAACCTTCTTGTCGATGCTTTCTTCAGTTAACCTCTGTCTTTCCTTTTTCTCCTCTGTGGTCTCACGGTAGTACTTCTTCCACGTGGCGCCGTCTCCGACACTGTGCACGCGTCCATACGACGGTCGAGTATCCACCGGTTGTCGTTTCAATATGTTCAACGCCCCGTTGAATGGAGTGTCCCACTTGGGCCTCGCCAATGCCTCAGACGGCGGGTCGCTTTCGGCCGCAATCCGGTGTTGCTCTCTCTGCAAAAGGCACAAGGATCGTTTACAAATATGACTAACGTGTGCAGTTGAATTGATCAGAAACTAAAATTACCAGCAGTCTCATGAACTCCGTAATGACTGGTGTTATCTCATAAACCTTCTTCAGTGGGTCCCAACAGTGGCGGGCCCTCAGGACGTCATGCTCCTGCGGGACGGTGAAATCCGCCAAGGGGTCTGGGATGCCCAGACTCGCGGCTTCCGTGTCCTCCTTGGCCCATTTGGACCTCTTTCCGCCGTAACCACGGCTTCCGAGGTGGTGGGTCCCAATGTTCCTCTTTTGAAGCCCCTTCATGTACTTAGACTTTTCTTTGGCGGCTTCGGCCTCGCAAGCCTCCTTGAATATTTGAAACTGCTCTTCCGTGATTGTTGGACTATCCTTTACAATCTCGGAGTAGGGTTCCCCGTCGTTGATCTTTGCTTTCACTCGATTTTTCCAGGTGGCCAACGCGTTGCTAAACTTGGTCATGGCGTGTTTGTTTATCTTCTTCATTGCCGGGTCATTGTCTGGATCTTCATAATCCTTCTCATTCCGGCCCGGGAACAAGAATATCTGGTGAAACTTCTTTAGGAGGGAGCTCCTCATATTTTCTATCTTCTTTAGATTCTCATCGTTGATGGTGGCGGTTGTCCGTATGATGCAGCCTATTTGATTGTCGTAGCACGTGCGCGCTTCCTCGGGCGCCTTAAGCTCAAAATTGCCGTCGTCCACCTCCGTGACCACCAGTCTAGTAGTCCTGAGTTTGTTAGGAACCTGTTGCCTCTTTGCTTTCGGTTCTACACCGGCTCCGCTCCCCGAGGCAGCACCGGTCTCAGCGCCGGTCTCGATGCCGGTGTCAGTCTCAGCACCGGTCTGCGTATCGGTCTCAGCACCGGTCTGCATGTCGGTCTCAGTCCCCGATGCCACCGGTAGGCCCAGCAACAACATCTGTTGGTCGTCGGTAAAGCTAAAAAATTCGTCTGCCGCCCGGTAGACGTCGTCGCAATCACCAGAACCCTGTCCTTCATCGTTGCTAGCCATGTTTCCTATGATTAAATCTAGTCAATTAATTCTAGACCTAATAATATGAATAATGACATAAAAAAGGACTATTGTTTTGCAGGAATGTTGACTCCTTCCTGGTGCGGCAAATCCCGGGCACTCGATATGTCCTAGTTTGTAGCACAAGTCATGCCGAAATTCACGGGAAATTTCGGCATGACCTTTGCTAAAAAGTGGACAAATCGAGAACCTGAAATTTGCCGGAACAGAAATGAATCAACATTCCGGCAAAACATAGGCCACTCAGCATCATTCCCTGGAAAGAACAAAGCCACTTGGGCACAATCGAACAACTTCAATGAAAAGATATAACATGACCACTTCAATGAAAAATAAAATTTGCCTAAATTCTTTTCCTTGAAAAATAGTGGTCTTTTCAAAAATCAAAAACCTTTGCCAATCTACTTAACCTAGCTTGTTAATCCAACGAACCTAATTAACCTAGTTAGTTAATCTAGTTTACCTAGATAATTAACCCTAATTAAACTAGTTAACGCAGCTAATTCTCTGTCAAAGCCTAAAATAAATTTTTGCACTAATTAACATGGATAATTAACCTAATTAAACTAGTTAACCTGACTAGTTCTCTATCAAAGCCCTAACTAAGTTTTTGCACTAACCTAGATAATTAACCTAATTAAACTAGTTAACCTAACTACTTCTCTTTCAATGCCCTAACTAAATTTTTGCCCTAACCTAGATAATTAACCTAATTAAACTGGCTAACCTATGCATGAGAGAGAGGATGGGTGGGGGCTTACAGATGATGGCTCCGGTGGTGGCGACGGAGGCAGTGGTGGCGAGGGAGGCAGGGGCGTCTCCGGTGACGGCGAGGGAGGCCTCCGGTGACGGCGAGGAAGGTGGCGTCGACGGCGGCTCCGGTGGCGTTGACGAGGCCGCGCGGCTCCGTGGCGTTGGGGGCGGCTCCGGTGTCGTCGACGGCGCACGGCTCTGGTGGTGTCGTCGTCGGCGGCGAAGTGTGGGGCGACTGTGAATCGGGGAGACGGCGGCGCGCGCGCGGGGTGGGTTTAAGGGATTTGGGGGAAGTGGTGGCCGGGGGGAAACGGTTTTTTGGCTAAGTCAAACTTAGCGGTAGCGCGTTTCGCAAAACGCGCTATAGCTAAGTTAGCTATAGCGCTTTCCTCAAAACGCGCTGCTGCTATAGCTAATTTCCTATTCCGTTTCTATAGCGGGGGTCTAGGACACGCGCTGCAGCTACGTTAGCTATAGCGCCTCTTACAAACAAACGCTGCTGCT
Organism: Triticum aestivum; assembly: GCF_018294505.1. NCBI lineage: Eukaryota > Viridiplantae > Streptophyta > Magnoliopsida > Poales > Poaceae > Triticum > Triticum aestivum. Next base: position 243,001,034 of record NC_057807.1, read on the forward strand.
ATGCCTTCCTCCGATTTTTCGCTTTTTCGTTTATTTTGCTTTACATTTTATTTTTCCCTTTCTCCTTTTTCTATTTCTTTCATTTTCATTTAAATTTCTATTTTTTTCATCTTATTTTATTTTCGTTAGTAGTAGCGCTCTTCTCAGGAAACGCACTGCTAACTGTGCTCTAGCAGTAGCGCGTTTCTGTTAAGCTCGCTACTGCTATGCGTAGCCTAGCATTCTGCCAATGGGAATATTAGTAGTAGCGCTTTCTTTACCACAAGCGCTACTGCTAAGTTTGTGTCTGTAGCGCGGTTTTTATTTGGTCGCTACTGCTATATAGTACTAGCGCAGTTTTTTGACCCGCGCTGTTGCTATATTTCTGTGTATAAGGTTTTCCCTAGTAGTGCATACTCGAAGCGATTCAGATCGCGGTGGACTTCGATCTAAGCGCCGAATAACGGCACCTCTGCATTCAACACACGTGCAGCCCGGTGACGTCTCCCGCAACTAGATCCAGCAAGGAGGAGGGAGAGGTTGATGAAGAGGGCTCGAGTAGCAGCACGACGGCGTGGTGGTGATGGAGTGGCAGTTCTCCGGCAGGGCTTCGCCAAGCTCTTGCGGAGGAGGAGAGGTGTTGGGGAGGGGAGGGGCTGCACCTTGGATGTGGTGTTGCAGCCCTCCCCTCTCCCCTCTATTTATAGGGAGAAGGGGCAAGGGGGCCGACCCCCTCTAGATGAGATCTAGAGGTGGGCGGCCAAGGGGAGGGGGCTTGCCCCCCAAGCAAGGGGCGCCCCCTTTAGGGTTTCCCCCCAACCCTAGGCGCATGGGCCCAAGAGGGTGGCGCCCAGCCCTCCAAGGGGCTGGTTCCCTTCCCTCTATAGCCCATGAGGCCCTCCAGGACAGGTCTCCCGGTGGGCCCCCGGAACCCCTCCGATCAATACAATTATAGCATGAATAATAGACAATTATCATGAACAAGGAAATATAATAATAACCATTTTATTATTGCTTCTAGGGCATATTTCCAACAGTCTCCCACTTGCACTAGAGTCAATAATCTAGTTACATTGTGATGAATCGAACATCCATAGAGTTCTGGTGTTGATCATGTTTTGCTCGCGGAAGAGGTTTAGTCAATGGATCTGCGACATTCGGAGCCGTATGCACTTTACAAATATCTATGTCTCCATCTTGAACTTTTTCACGAATGGAGTTGAAGCGACGCTTGATGTGTCTGGTCTTTTTGTGAAAGCTGGGCTCCTTGGCAAGGGCAATACCTCCAGTGTTGTCACAGAAGAGAGTCATCGGGCCCGACGCATTGGGAATAACTCCTAGGTCGGTAATGAACTCCTTTATCCAGATTGCTTCATGTGCTGCCTCCGAGGCTGCCATGTAGTCCGCTTCACATGTAGATCCCGCCACAACGCCTTGCTTGCAACTACACCAGCTTACTGCCCCGCCATTCAAAATATACACGTATCCGGTTTATGACTTGGAGTCATCCAGATATGTGTCGAAGCTAACATCGGCGTAACCCTTTACGACGAGCTCTTCGTCACCTCCATAAACGAGAAACATATCCTTTGTCCTTTTCAGGTACTTCAGGATATTCTTGGCCGCTGTTCAGTGTTCCATGCCGGGATTACTTTGGTACCTTCCTACCAAACTTACGGCAAGGTTTACATCAGGTCTCGTACATAGCATGGCATACATAATAGACCCTATGGCTGAGGCATAGCAGATGACACTCATCTTTTCTCTATCTTCTGCCTTGGTTGGGCTTTGAGCTGCGCTCAATTTCAAACCTTGCAATACAGGCAAGAACCCTTTCTTCGACTGGTCCATATTGAACTTCTTCAATATCTTATCAAGGTATGTGCTTTGTGAAAGACCTATGAGGCGTCTTGATCTATCTCTATAGATCTTGATACCTAATATGTAAGCAGCTTCTCCAAGATCCTTCATTGAAAAACACTTATTCAAGTAGGCCTTTATGCTCTCCAAGAGTTCTATATCATTTCCCATCAACAGTATGTCATCTACATATAATATGAGAAATGCTACAGAGCTTCCACTCACTTTCTTGTAAACACATGCTTCTCCATAAGTCTGCATAAACCCAAATGCTTTGATCATTCCATCAAAGCGAATGTTCCAACTCCGAGATGCTTGCACCAGCCCATAGATGGAGCGCTGGAGCTTGCATACCTTGTTAGAATTCTCAGGATCGACAAAACCTTCCGACTGCATCATATATAATTCTTCCTTCAGAAAGTCGTTAAGGAATGCCGTTTTGACGTCCATTTGCCATATCTCATAATCGTAGAATGCGGCAATTGCTAACATGATTCGTACGGACTTAAGCTTCGCTACGGGTGAGAAGGTCTCATCGTAGTCAACCCCTTGAACTTGTCGATAACCCTTAGCGACAAGTCGAGCTTTATAGATGGTAACATTACCATCCGCGTCCGTCTTCTTCTTGAAGATCCATTTATTTTCTATCGCTCGCTGATCATCGGGCAAGTCTATCAAAGTCCATACATTGTTTTCATACATGGATCCTATCTCTGATTGCATGGCTTCAAGACATTTGTTGGAATCTAGGCCCGCCATCGCTTCTTCATAGTTTGAAGGTTCACCGTTGTCTAACAACATGATTTCCAGGACGGGGTTGCCATACCATTCTGGCGTGGAACGTGTCCTCGTGGACCTACGAAGTTCAGTAGTAACTTGATCCGAAGTTCCTTGATCATCATCATTAACCTCTTCTCTTGCCGGTGCAGGCACCACAGAAACATCTTCCTGAGCTGCGCTACTTTCCGCTTCAAGAGGCAGTACTTCATCAAGTTCTACTTTCCTCCCACTTACTTCTTTCGAGAGAAACTCTTTCACCAGAAAGGACCCGTTCATGGCAACAAAGATCTTGCCTTCGGATATGAGGTAGAAGGTATACCCAATGGTTTCCTTAGGGTATCCTACGAAGACGCATTTTTCCGACTTGGGTTAGAGCTTTTCAGGTTGAAGTTTCTTGACATAAGCATCGCATCCCCAAACTTTTAGAAACGACAGCTTAGGTTTCTTCCCAAACCATAATTCATACGGTGTCGTATCAACGGATTTTGACGGAGCCCTATTTAAAGTGAATGCGGCAGTCTCTAAAGCATAGCCCCAAAATGAGAGCGGTAGATCGGTAAGAGACATCATAGATCGCACCATATCCAATAGAGTGCGATTACGACGTTCGGACACACCATTACACTGAGGTGTTCCAGGCGGCGTGAGTTGTGAAAGGATTCCACATTTCCTTAAGTGTGTGCCAAATTCGTGACTTAAATATTCCCCTCCACGATCTGATCGTAAGAACTTTATTTTTCTGTCACGTTGATTTTCAACCTCACTCTAAAATTCCTTGAACTTTTCAAAGGTCTCAGACTTGTGTTTCATTAAGTAGACATACCCATATCTACTTATGTCATCAGTGAGGGTGAGAACATAACGATAGCCACCGCGTGCCTCAACGCTCATTGGACCGCACACATCAGTATGTATGATTTCCAATAAGTTGGTTGCTCGCTCCATTGTTCCGAAGAACGGAGTCTTGGTCATTTTGCCCATGAGGCATGGTTCGCATGTGTCAAATGATTCATAATCAAGAGACTCCAAAAGTCCATCTGCATGGAGTTTCTTCATGCGTTTGACACCAATGTGGCCAAGGCGGCAGTGCCACAAGTATGTGGGACTATCATTATCAACCTTACATCTTTTGGTATTCACACTATGAATATGTGTAACATCACGTTCGAGATTCATTAAGAATAAACCATTGACTAGCGGGGCATGACCATAAAACATATCTCTCATATAAATAGAACAACCATTATTCTCGGATTTAAATGAGTAGCCATCTCGTATTAAACGAGATCCAAATACAATGTTCATGCTCAAAGCTGGCACTAAATAACAATTATTGAGGTTTAAAACTAATCCCGTAGGTAAATGTAGAGGTAGCGTGCCGACGGTGATCACATCGACCTTGGAACCATTCCCGACGCGCATCGTCACCTCGTCCTTCGCCAGCCTCCGCTTATTCCGCAGCTCCTGTTTTGAGTTACAAATATGAGCAACCGCACCGGTATCAAATACCCAGGAGCTACTACGAGTACTGGTAAGGTACACATCAATAACATGTATATCACATATACCTTTGGTGTTGTCGGCCTTCTTGTCCGCTAAGTACTTGGGGCAGTTCCGCTTCCAGTGACCACTTCCCTTGCAATAAAAACACTCAGTCTCAGGCTTGGGTCCATTCTTTGGCTTCTTCCTGGCAGCTTGCTCGCCGGGCGCGGCACCTCCCTTGCCGTCTTTCTTGAAACCCTTTTTACCCTTGCCCTTCTTGAACTTAGTGGTTTTATTCACCATCAACACTTGATGTTCCTTTTTGATTTCCACCTCCGCTGATTTCAGCATTGAATATACTTCCGGAATGGTTTTCTCCATCCCCTGCATATTGAAGTTCATCACAAAGCTCTTGTAGCTTGGTGGAAGCGACTGAAGGATTCTGTCAACGAACGCGTCATCTGGGAGATTAACTCCTAGCTGAGACAAGCGGTTGTGCAACCCAGACATTTTGAGTATGTGCTCGCTGTCGGAACTATTTTCCTCCATCTTACAACTGTAGAACTTGTCGGAGACTTCATATCTCTCGACCCGGGGATGAACTTGGAAAACCATTCTCAGCTCTTGGAACAACTCATATGCTCCGTGCTGCTCGAAACACATTTGGAGCCCCGGTTCTAAGCTGTAAAGCATGCCGCACTGAACCAGGGAGTAATCATCAACACGCGACTGCCAAGCGTTCAAAACGTCTTGGTTTGCTAGGTCAGGTGCTTCACCTTGCGGTGCTTCAAGGACATATGCTTTCTTAGCAGCTATGAGGATGATCCTCAAGTTCCGGACCCAGTCTGTATAGTTGCTACCATCGTCTTTCAGCTTGGTTTTCTCTAGGAACGCGTTGAAGTTGAGGACAACGTTCGCGTGGGCCATTTGATCTACAAGACATATTGTAAAGATTTTAGACTAAGTTCATGACAATTAAGTTCATCTAATCAAGTTATTTAATGAACTCCCACTCAGATAGACATCCCTCTAGTCATCTAAGTGATACACGATCCGAGTCAACTAGGCCATGTCCGATCATCACGTGAGACGGACTAGTCATCATCGATGAACATCTTCATGTTGATCGTATCTTCTATACGACTCGTGTTCGACCTTTCGGTCTCTTGTGTTACGAGGACATGTCTGTACATGCTAGGCTCGTCAAGTCAACCTAAGTGTTTTTGCGTGTGTAAATCTGGCTTACACCCGTTGTATGTGAATGTTAAAATCTATCACACCCGATCATCACATGGTGCTTCGAAACAACGAACTTTCGCAAAGGCGCACAGTTAGGGGGAACACTTTCTTGAAATTATTATGAGAGATCATCTTATTAATGCTACCGTCGTTCTAAGCAAATAAGATGCAAAAACATGATAAACATCAGATGCAATCAAATAGTGACATGATATCGCCAATATCATTTTGCTCCTTTTGATCTCCATCTTCGGGGCGCCATGATCATCATCGTCACCAGCATGACACCATGATCTCCATCATCATGATCTCCGTCATCGTGTCTTCATGAAGTTGTCTCTCCAAGTATTACTTCTACTACTATGGCTAACGATTTAGCAATAAAGTAAAGTAATTACATGGCGTTATTCATTGACACGCAGGTCATACAATAAATTAAGACAACTCCTATGGCTCCTGCCGGTTTTCATACTCATCGACATGCAAGTCGTGACTCCTATTACAAGAACATGATCAATCTCATACATCACATATATATCATTCATCACATCCTTTTGGCCATATCACATCACACGACATATGCTGCAAAAACAAGTTAGACGTCCTCTAATTGTTGTTGCAAGTTTTTACGTGGCTGCTATAGGTTTCTAGCAAGAACGTTTCTTACCTACGCCAAAACCACAATGTGATATGCCAATTTCTATTTACCCTTCATAAGGACCCTTTTCAGCAAATCCGATCCCACTAAAGTGGGAGAGACAGACACCCGCTAGCCACCTTATGCAACTAGTGCATGTCAGTCGGTGGAACCTGTCTCATGTAAGCGTACGTGTAAGGTCGGTCCGGGCTGCTTCATCCCACGATGTCGCCGAAACAAGATAAGACTAGTAGTGGCAAGTAAATTGAAAATATCGACGCCCACAACAAACTTGTGTTCTACTCGTGCATAGAAACTACGCATAGACCAAGCTCATGATGCCACTGTTGGGGATCGTTGCAGAAATTAAACTTTTTCTACGCATCACCAAGATCAATCTATGGAGTAACTAGCAACGAGAGAGAGGGCAGTGCATATTCATAACCTTGAAGATCGCGAGTCAGAAGCGTTGCAAGAACATGGATGAAGGAGTCGTACTCGAAGCGATACAGATCGCGGTGGACTCCGATCTAAGCGCCGAACAACGACACCTCCATGTTCAACACATGTGCAGCCTAGTGACGTCTCCCGCGCCTTGATCCAGCAAGGAGGAGGGAGAGGTTGAGGAAGAGGGCTCCAGCAGCAGCACGATGGCGTGGTGGTGATGGAGTGGCAGTTCTCCAGTAGGGCTTCGCCAAGCTCTTGCGGAGGAGGAGAGGTGTTGGGGAGGGAAGGGGCTGCGCCTTGGATGTGGTGTTGCAGCCCTCCCCTCTCCCCTCTATTTATAGGGAGAAGGGGGCCGGCCCCCTCTAGATGAGATCTAGAGGGGGGGCGGCGGCCAAGGGGAGGGGGCTTGCCCCCCAAGCAAGGGGGGCGCCCCCTTTAGGGTTTCCCCTCCAACCCTAGGCGCATGGGCCCCAGGGGGGGTGGCGCCCAGCCCTCCAAGGGGCTGGTTCCCTTCCCTCTACATCCCATGAGGCCCCCAGGGACAGGTGGCCCCTCCCGGTGGACCGCTGGAACCCCTCCGGTGGCCCCGGTACAATACCGGCATGCCCCCGAATATTTCCAGTGACCGTATGACAACTTCCCATATATAAATCTTCACCTCCGGACCATTTCAGAACTCCTCGTGACGTCCGGGATCTCATCCGGGACTCCAAACAACATTCGGTAATCACATACAAATCTTCCTAATAACCCTAGCGTCATCGAACCTTAAGTGGGTAGACCCTACGGGTTCGGGAATCATGCAGACATGACCGAGACAGCTCTCCGGCCAATAACCAACAGCGGGATCTGGATACCCATGTTGGCTCCCACATGTTCCACGATGATCTTATCGGATGAACCACGATGTCGAGGATTGAAGCAATCCTGTATACAATTCCCTTTGTCAATCGGTACGTTACTTGCCCGAGATTTGATCGTCGGTATCCCAATACCTCGTTCAATCTCGTTACCGGCAAGTCACTTTACTTGATCCGTAATGCATGATCCCGTGACCAACCACTTGGTCACTTTGAGCTCATTATGATGATGCATTACCGAGTGGGCCCAGAGATACCTCTCCGTCATATGGAGTGACAAATCCCAGTCTCGATTCGTGCTAACCCAACAGACACTTTCGGAGATACCTGTAGAGCACCTGTCATGCCCAATATGCGATACTATCCTAAAGAGACTCGAAGGTCCCACCAAGGATAGAACCACATATTGAAACGCTTTTTGCAAGGTGGATATCATTACATCAACATTACATAATATAAGGAATACAATGCCACACGAATACAACATCATCTTACATAAGAGCAACATCTGACTATGGATGAAACACAAACAGAAACTCAAAGGACATCCACCCTGCTAGCCCAGGCTGCCGACCTGGAACCTATCCCCTGATCAAAGAAGAAGCAGAAGAAGAACTGCAAAATAAGCAAACATCGCTCTCGCGTCATGATCATCGCATAATCTGTACCTGCAACTGTTGTTGTAGTAATCTGTGAGCCACGAGGACTCAGCAATCCCATTACCATGGGTATCAAGACTAGCAAAGCTTAATGGGAAAGGAAGGGGTAAAGTGGTGAGGTTGCAGCAACGACTAAGCATATATGATGGCTAACATACGCAAATAAGAGTGAGAAGAGAGCAAACGGAACGGTCGTGACACTAGCAATGATCAAGAAGTGATCATGAACTCCTACCTACATCAATCATAACATAGAAACCGTGTTCACTTCCCGGACTCCGCCGAGAATAGACCATCACGGCTACACACGCGGTTGATGCGTTTTAATACGGATCTGATGCCAAGTTATCTACAACCGGACATTAACAAATTCCCATCTGCCACATAACCGTGGGCACGGCTTTCGAAAGATAACACCCTGTAGGGGTGTCCCAACTTAGCCCATGATAAGCTCTCGCGATCAACAAAGGATATTCCTTCTCCCAGGAAGACCCGATCAGTCTCGGAATCCCGGTTTACAAGACATTTCGACAATGGTAAAACAAAACCAGCAAAGCCGCCCGATGTGCCGACAAATCCCGATAGGAGCTGCACATATCTCGTTCTCAGGGCACACCGGATGAGCCAAACGTCGGGTTGGCATAGACCCTGGTTGCCCAGGGGGCGCCGGACATCGCTCAGGTTGGACCAACACTCGGAGGAGCACTGGCCCGGGGGGGGGATAAAATAAAGATGACCCTCGGGCTCCGGAAACCCAAGGGAAAAAGGGCTAGGTGAGGCAAATGGTAAAACCAAGGTTGGGCCTTGCTGGGGGAGTTTTATTCAAAGCGAACTGTCAAGGGGGTCCCATAAATCACCCAACCGCGTAAGGAACGCAAAATCCGGGAACATAACAGCGGTATGACGAAAACTAGGGCGGCAAGAGTGGAACAAAACACCAGGCATAAGGCCGAGTCTTCCACCCTTTACCAAGTATATAGAAGCTTTAATTAAATAAGAGATATTGTTATATCCCAACATAATCCTGTCCACCATGGAGCAATCTTCAACTTCACCTGCAACTAACAACGCTATAAGAGGGGCTGAGCAAAGCGGTAACATAGCCAAGCAACGGTTTGCTAGGAAGGGTGAAAAGGTTAGAGGCTGACATGGCAATTGGGAGGCTTGAAGAGCAAAAGATAGGTAGCGCAACATAGCGATAGAAGGAAGCAACTAGCATAGCAATGATAGTAGTGAGATCCAGGGTAGCGGTCATCTTGCCTGAAATCCCGCAAGGAAGAAGAACGAGTCCATGAAGAAGACGTACGGATGAAGCCGAACCAAGCGTAGACGTACGAATCCTCACGACCGCAACGAGACAGGAACTATCGAGAAGAAGCACACAACATGGTAAACACACCACACATAGACAAGACATGATGCACAACCAAGCATGATGCATGACAAAGCTAGATGAGGCTACTCATGGCAAGAGATTATGCAAACAAGAACAACACATCAAAGCAAGTTTAAATGAGGCCGGAAACAACATATAACAATTCTGGTAAGTCCTCATATGGAAATTTAGAAGTTGGTCCAGAACTGAATAAACCTTATGTTCAAGTTGTTAAACAGCAAGTTAAGATGCACCAAGATGATCTACATGAGATTCTATTCAAGTTACAAATAAAGTTCATTTAGTTCGGAGCTACGGCCTAGAAGATATGAGCAAAACAAGTTAAACATGGCATTGATGCTAAATGCATCCAAACATCAAGCAAACACCTCAAAACAAGGATGCAACATGATAATATGAAACTACATGCAAAAACAAGCAAGTTACATATAGAGCACACTCAAAACGGAGCAACGGTTCAACACATACACTCTATACAAGTTTAAAGGACAAGCTGTCCAAAACAGCAACTAGGCATCTAGCAAGCATCAAAACAACAAGCTACAACACCCCAACATAAGAACAAAAGGCATGGGCATGAAGTACAGGTAAAGCATGACAAAACATGAACACTGGGCTATCTCCAGAAATCGAGAGAACATGCTCAAAAGGACATGGCAAGATTGCAAATTATAACAGTTTCAGGCTCAGCAGAAATAACATCAGGTTGCAATGTTTAGAGCTATCAAACAACATGTTACAGGAACTTAACATGGTAAAAAAAGGCATGGCATGAATCTACTAATTACATAGTACAAAAGTCCCTTACTGACCATGAGCCAAAATGATCAAAAGATATGATGGCACCCATGTAAACATGGCAAATGATATGACAGATCTCAACATGGCAGGAACAACGATAAGTAGGCATGTTGGTGAGCTTGAACCACTCACCACAGAGCAATACATGGCATGGAAAGGCAACCAACAGTAAGAATACATGTTTATGAAGCTAAGCATGGCAAGAGCAAGTTCATAGGGTGCATGGATCACTAGCAAAGCTCATGGCAACACTGGACTTAATGTTAACAGGCTGACAGCAACATTATTTAGCAGTTTTGAGGGCAAGATAACAACAAGTTATAGCAGGCCATAAATGCAACCAGGGGCATGGATGGATAGATCATGACATGTATAACAAAACATCCTTAGTGAACATCTCCAGATTATGCATATAATGACTTGTAGCAGCAGGTTTACATAGCATCATAATATAATAGAATCAGTTTAGCAAAACAGTAACAACAAGTACCCTACTTAACAAGCTCGATGCACTCACTACAAGACTTACAAAATTACATGGATGGCACCACTGTAAAGATGGCATGATGTAGCACAAAACACATGTAGAGCTCATGCTCAAAGGATGCACACACAAAATGCAATGAAAAAGATAAAACAGCAAGTTATAATAGTTTCAGCAGGTTAACATCATATAGCATTCTTGCAACGATGATTCGGGCATCAAAATGAACTCAAACAAACATGGCACAATGGAATGAAATGAAGAGCATCTCACAACAAACAATTTGACATATTACACGCACGAAACTGAGCAGTATGCATGGAGTTATGATGTGATGAATAGGGCATGAAAATATCAGGGGAATAAGGACAGGCGAAATATCACCTCCCAAAAACAGATCTAGGGTTTCGGGGCACGGATCCCGAGCCAGGCCGGAGCTTCGCCGGAGATGGAGAAGAAGATGGTCAGAGGGGCGGCCGGAGAGGGCCGGGGCGCCGAGGGTCGCCGAAGGAGGCGGGGCGGCGCGGCTCCGGCGCGGGGGCCGTGGCAGCCGTCGGGGACGACGGGCGGAGGGCGG
>NC_057807.1:243012715-243038035 GCF_018294505.1 Triticum aestivum
CCGGGGCGGGTCGGCCGTGGGCTCGCGGGCCGCGGCGGCGGGGCGCGGGCGAGATGGCGTTGCAGGACACGTGGCGGCGTATGATTGGGCGAGGGGGAGGCGGCAGACATGTCCGGCGGCGGGTTAGACGCGTCCGACGGCGGGAGGAGGAAGAGGCTTGGGTTAGGGGTGTTTTCATCCGAGATTTCGGGGGAGAGGGACATATAAATAGGTAGAGGGAGCTAGGAGACTCCAAATGGGGAGCGGTTTTCGCCCACACGATCGTGATCGAACGACCGAGAGTAGAGGGGGTTTGGATGGGCTTTGGGCCACTTTGGAGGGGTGTTGGGCTGGTCACAAAAGAGGCCTTTATGGTTCCCTGGTTAACAGTTGGAATATCAAATGACCTACAAATGGAACGAAACTTGACAGGCGGTCTACCGGTGGTATACCAAGGCTGCTTCGCAAATCACGGTCCATTCCGAGAATGTTTAACACTCGCACACGAAAAGAGGCAAAAGGGGGCGTCGGGGGACATAGGAGTGCCGGATTGCAAAACGGACAACGGGGAAAAAGCTCGGATGCATGAGACGAACACGAATGCGAAATGAGATGCACATGATGACATGATAAAATGCAACACGCAAGCAAATGACATGGCAACGATGGCGAATAACTGGCAGACACCTGGCGCATCGAATCCGGGGCGTTACAGCACCTTTATAGTCACCCAGTTACGTTGTGACATTTGGTACACCCAAAGCACCCCTACGGTATCCGGGAGTTACACAATCTCCTAATGATGTGATCCCGTTATCAATGACATCCAATGTCCATAGTCAGGAAACCATGCCCATCTGTTGATCAACGAGCTAGTCAACTAGAGGCTTACTAGGGACATGGTATGGTCTATGTATTCACACATGTATTACGGTTTCCGATCAATACAATTATAGCATGAACAATAGACAATTACATGAACAAGGAAATATAATAATAACCAATTGCCTCTAGGGCATATTTCCAACAAGATGCCCGTGCGTTGCACGTAACATCAAGATGCATTTGTATGACTAGTTTATCTTTTGAGAGAAAAGGATGAGCGAGGGAAGGCCTTATTTGCAAATGTGGAGAGGTGTGTGGGTACCTTTTTGCAAAATTGCCATAGTTTCCTTCCTACCCGTCAGATATAAATCAGACGACCTATATTGGAGGATGGAAAGGCACACCATCATCACCAACTCTGTTTTTATAAGAGTGTAGAGTAGATACAAGCCGACAGGTGGGCCCAATGGTAGTGAGATAATGTGATGCAACACTAGGGGTGCCACATGGAGCATTTAACTGGTCAACTAGTCGTGTCTTGAGCAAATACAGAGCTGTATGGTGAGCCCGTGACTGTATAATAACCACAAAACGTAAACGGTGATCGTAATGAGTGGATTCTGAAGTCCAATGTACGTATCGTGCTTTCACTTCATATACAATGATCGTCACTGTATATATCGCGAGATAAAGATGAAACATGCGTAAATGAGCTGAGGGCTTACTTTTAGAGGACTTGGAGATAGTTTGTGTGCGTACATGAAAGGGGCGTAGAGGGGGTGTATGCGATAGAGAGAGAGATTCTCTTCGTTTCTCTTTATTATGACTAACTTTATATATAGTATAAAAATATACAAATTCACAGTGCGGAATAAATATCATTGTGGGCACCAAGCAATGCAAATTAACGTTCATACTCCTCCATATAAGTTTGTAATGTTGTATATATGTAGAAATTCTAAAATAATTTTTTGGCCACACTTTATTCAAAAGGAATGTTGTATGCAAAATAAACATGAAGAGAGGGCTTTTTAGATCAATGGGGTACGTGATGTAACATGTGTGAATGTGTAGTTGATGTATTTGGCAGGGCCTAGAGAGGTATGTGTGTGTACTACGTATTCGAGAAAGGCATGGATAGAGGGGCCGGCAGGGGGAGGGGGGCGTCGGAGAGATAGCATGAGAAATGAGAGTGGTCTAGAGAGAGAGACGGATATGATGTCACGGCGAGATATTCCCTTGAGTGTGTATATGCAAGGGGGGAGGGGATAGAGGCACCAGGAGAATTTTTTTTGTGTGGTGTCTGTGTTGGTATGTGTGGGTATGAGAATAATGAGACTTGGGGGCAGAGGGTGTGTCACCGCGTGAGGTCCGGTGGGTTGAGATGGGGCCATTGGTTCGGTTCCATCCTGCTCCACATTGGTCGGCCCGTGACGCATTTAGGGAGACCCATGGATGACTAGTCGTACAAGACAAAGATAGAAGAACTGTGAAGGACTGTGTGTCCACTGACAAAGCTGGCTAGGATTTGTCCTAGGTTATCGGACTAAGGTAACCCCTTATCTCTGATATTACTATTCATCCAACCTAACTTTAAGGGGCATCCTCCAGAATGCTCTGCTAGAATCATATTCGTCGATTAGGAAGAGAGGTGTGAGACAATGCATGAGAGACAGGCCTAAAGATAATGTGCGTATAGGAGACACATAGGCAGGTCTATGTATATAGAAAGGGCCGATGGGGATTGTGCGTGTGTATGCTTGTGAGAGGAAGAGTGCTTATGATAAAGGTTAGTGAAAACAGTCGCAAATGGTTACGAGAGGGAGGGAGGGTTATATCGAGAGCATGTCTGCGAGAAAGACACCTTGGGAGAGAGTGTGTGAGCATGTGTGTGAGACCACCTATGGAGAGTGAAACTACACGTAAAAGGGTGATGTACACATTGATTAAAGATATAAATTGTATCCAAATATTAGGATGGGATCAAGATATTTGCAATTCGCATAAGGAACGGTCATTGATCCATCAGACATCTAGATACTGTCGAATTTGAGCATGTCTATGTCATTATTCGACATAATTTATCCACATAGTTAGTATTTTGAACTCCAGACAATGCATCGCTTTAGCAATCGAATATAAACGTGAGAATAGTTCATGTTGTGTGTGTAAAGCACATTATACATACGAAACTTACACAATGAACATTATAAATAGGTACCTATGAACTAGCATACATTTGAATTCAACTTAAGGTGGTTTAAAAAAATTCGAATTCAACATGAAGTCCATTTAATTATTTGAATTCGATGTCATGGCATTTGTAAATCATACCTAAATAATGGGGGCACCAATCTTTGCTCTGATTTTGTACATAATAGCATATGTAGTCGTGTACAAAATAGATTCAAATTTAGCTCCTCCATTCCAAAATAATCGTAGTTATAGGATTTTCAAGTGTCAAAATTTCAAAAAGAAGCGGATAATTTAATGAGGTTTTCAAACATACAAGGTCAAATTTAACATTGTCTATTTAGGTCAATCCTTAAAGTTCAAGAGTACTCTAAACGTGAATGCTTCTATTTCAAAATTTTGAACGAAACGCCAAAAGAGCCTCTACTCGCCCGAAACCGCGTGAGACCAATGTTCTGTAGTATAAGGAAATTACTTTTCTAACTCCGACTCGTGAAACCTACTGGCCCGACGTCCAAAGGTCTAAACCAGGGTAGTTTTGTAGCTTCATCTAGACGCCACGCAACCATCTCCGAAAAACATTCATACACAATGGCCGCCTAAGCACACATGTGCACGGCCGAAATTGCTCCCGCCCACTATTTGGGACACCTGGGATTACCATCCTACCCCGACCCCTAGTAGGTCCAAAATTTAAGAGGGGGGCAAAGTTTGTACTTTCCCCAAATTTCAAACAAGCGCGTCCCATCTGTTCAAAAAAGCCAAGAACAAGCATGTCCCAGATCAAAACCTGGTTCTCCCTTAGCTCCACCCGCCCCACCCCGCCGTACGATTCCCCATTCATACTCCATGGGCGCCAAAACTACGTCAAGAAACCCCGGCGTCCTTCGTCTGCCACCCCATCCCACCCATCAACCGCCACCCTCCTCCATCACGTCGGAGCCGATACCCTGACGTCGTCGTCCACCACAACCTCAACCACAACACCCTCCACGGCTAGTAGTTGAAGCCGAGGCTGAGCTGTCCGTACCCGAGCCAGTTCAACCACGCTGTCCTGCACCTCACCGCTGCCGCTCCAACTTCGCCATCGTCCACCGCATCGGAGCTGTTCCTGCTACCCCGTCCTTCGCCGCCTTGGATCCCCTCCGTCGACATATGGCCACAGAAACACAGTGAACAATTTGGCCATGGGTTCGTCCAAGGCTGCACCCTCCTCCAAAACATCGGTTCCCTCGGCGAAAACAAGAAAATTGCCGCGACATATGGAGCACACAACACTGGCAACCAGAAATGGTACTCCTCTTCCCTTATTCGTGCAAATCTTACGTGTCCGCTTGCATGGTATTCATCCCACAGAAGACACTAGTTGACTGCTTCTTCTTGATACTAGATGTTCCTAGTAACTCGCGATGCACAAGGTTTCTCCTCATATACTATTTCACCTTAGCTAGAGGTCCGTCGCCCCCTGGATTTCAATTCCTGGTCAGTTGATTCCCAATTAACGGAAGCATTCCCCGGCGTAACAGGCGATAGTCCACCTATTACGTCGGGGAAGCAGCGCCTCGGTGTTTATCTTAGGGGCGTGTGGGGCCTAGAGCTGCTGGCACCCGATCTAGAGGTCGGACAGGATTAAAGGGATGGCCTGGGGGCGCTGCCAAGCACGACGGTGGTGTGAGGTTGGGGGGAGGGCAGGGCGGCGGAGGCAGGGGTCTCGGCCGTTGGTCGCTGGCGGTTCGAGAAAGAACGTCAACAGTGACTGGCGGGAGGTAGACGAAGGCCATCTTCCCGTTCCTTATAGATCGGACAGTTCATAAAAAATGACTGACCTATTTATTTTCAGGCGACTATTATATTGATATGACCACATGTGGTGGTGTGCTGAAGGAGTACCTGCATTTCCTGTGCTCATATATTACAAAATCATACGGAGTAGAATCTAATTTTGCTTGCCATCCATTGTTGTAGAGCTATCATATGTCTCTTGTCATTTATTTTTCAGCCACCTGGTATCTGCTACTTTGACAGTGCACTAGTTCTGCACACACTTCACCCATACTCTCACTATTGTGTTTTTATGCAAGGGTATTTCAGACTCTGCTACCATGAGAGAAGCAAAAAATAAAAGACAGAAGTCTCTCCAGTGTCGTATGGGGATAGGCCCGATACGTTTTAGCCTTATAAAGGGTGCAGTGTCAGCAGATGGAGACGGTAAATGTAGCTCTAGAGTTGACGACCTCGCTCATAATGAACCACCATCCCAGGTGCTTTCTTTAACTTCGTGGTGTCATATGTGGTTGCATGTTGCATATGGTGTCTAGCTTGTATTCGATAGGCCGAAGTCGGTCTTTATGAAGATAATGAAAGATATTTTTTACATGAACCACCATCTCGTGAGCACTAGAAGACAAATAGCTAGTCAGGGCACTGGCCGAGCCAGTGACAAGCCCAGCACAGACAGACATCACCTGGAAGCCAACTAAAAAGCCATGATGGTGGCGAAGCATCCCACCTCCCACCAGGCTATCAGGTCCTAAATGATCATGCTGACCACTCCAGCCGGATGTCTAGCTTGTATTGCTTCCAATTTGGTTAAATTGCATCTGCTTAGCTTACACATTATACCTTTGAATATGACATGCCTTCCTGTTTTTGGTACATACTAGTACATCTGTCTATTAACCATGTTCTTACATCAAACTAATGTTCTTGTGTATCCCTCATCAATCACTTATGATGAGGCAGTCAGGCGAGTGGACTACTATGAGTAAAGATCCTCATTTAAAGAATGCAGTGTCAACCTCCCGACATGATTCTCAAGAAACAACAAGGCTAGATGAAGATAGTGAATGTAGCTCTGTAGTTGATTACCGCATTTCCCTTACACTAGCATCGCAGGTGCTTGCTCTAACTTGGCAGCGTGATATGTGGTTGCATGTTGCATATGGTGTCTAGATTGTAATTCTTCCAATCTGGTTAAATGGCATGTGCTATTCTGCTTAGTTTATTCATTATACCTATTAGTGTGACATGCCTTCCTATTTTTAGTACATAGTACATCTGTCTATTAAGCATGTCCTTACATAAAACTATTGTTTTTTGTATCCCGCATCAATCAATATGATGAGACACCTTTAGTATATGCAGTGCGATATTAGTTGCATCTTTCATATGATTTATAGCATGCGCTGCTTCTAACTTGTTGAAATGCCATTTATGATGGAACGCTTTTAACTTGGCAGAGTCATATTGGTTGCATCTTTCATGTGGTGTCTAGCTTGCATTGCTTCTTGTTTGTTGGAATGGTTTATGCTTAGTTTACACAAACAGTTGTGAATATGCCATGCCGTCCTGTTTTTTGTGCATATTCCATCCTAGTATCATGTGTTTGCCTTACATCAAAGTAGTTATTGTCAGTATCATGCATGCATGAGTTATGAAGAGAGTATTTTATTGCTTTTTCTTGTCGGTTTACTTGACAATTCAAAGTCAATAAAGTGGAAGGAAGTTAGTAGGGCAGCGGATAAAGGTGCTCCTTCCAAATGGAGGGCCTCTATAGTTTCTACTCCTCCATCCCCCCAAGATGATTTGCAAGACAACACATGCATAGACACTCAACGTAGCTGTGTTGATGATGAGCACATCTCCCCTAGTGCACCATCCCAGGTGCTCCCTCTAACTTGGCACTATTATATGTGGTTGCATGTTATGTATGATGTCTAGCTTGTATTGCTTCTAATTTTGTTGAATTCCATCTACTTACTTTACACATTATACTTGTGAATAAGACATGTGTTCCTGTTTCTAGAACATACAATATCTGTCTATCACACCATGTTCTTACATCAAAGTACTACTGTTGTGTAACCTGCAACAATAACTTATCATAAGACACATTTGACTTGGGAGTGTGATATAGGTTACATCTCGCATTCTTTTCTAGCTTGTACTACTTCTAATTTGTTGAAATGGCACTTATGACAGGACAGTTTTAAATTGGTAGAGTGATATTCATTGCATCTTTCATATGGTGTCTAGCTTTCATTGCTTCTAATTTGTTGAAATGCCTTCTCCTTAGTTTACACATCATAAGCTGTGAATATGCAATGGCACTAATGATGAGAGACCTTTAACTTGGTAGTGTGATGTTGTTTGCATCTTGCATATGATTTATTTCTTGTACTGCTTCATATTTGTTTAAACGCCATTTATGATGAGATACTGTTAACTTGGCAGAGCGATATTTGTAGCATCTTCCATATGGTGTCTACCTTCCATTGCATTGCTTCTGATTTAGTGAAATGTCTTCTGCTTAGTTTACACATCATAGTTTTGGTTATCTCATGCCTTCCTGTTTTTCGTACATATTACATCCTCCTATCATGTGGTTGTCTAACATCAAAGTTCAGTTCGTCTGTATCACGCATCAGTTTTTTCTGAAGAACTAAATTGTTATTCGTTTTTCTTGTCGGCTTGAGTTAACATGGCACAGATAAATAGGAAGCAACACAGAATGACAGGGAATGGGAAGTGGAAGAATCCTGCAGATTCTGCTGGTACTGATGGTGCAATAGAAGGTCAAAGTCCAGCGGAAAATTGTACAAACATGGTATCCCATGCTACACGAGATGCAGAACAAGCCAAACAGAAACAAATAGCTGCCACCAAACAAGCAGAGACAACCCTAGTTGTTGCAACACCTTCCACAGTACCACCAGTTGCACAAGTTACTCGTTGGTCAACTCACCTAGCAGCACATTCCCAAGCTTTTCCACGTGACACTACTTCCGAAGCACTCTTGACATAAGATGAGTTGGCAAGATCAGATGAACTTTGTGAGCTTCAACAGCAAGAAGGTAGTTGCTGGAGTCAAGTTACAGTTGCATGCTTCTTTATATGTAGTCTCACTGTTTGATGTACACTAACACTTCCTATGTTCGTTGTTGGACTAGCACCTAGGCGCAAGAGGAAACAAACATCAGGGTTAATGCTCGATAGGTTAACTAAATCTAGAGGAGGAAGAATGGAGATCCATTTTGAGGAAGGTTTAGTATCAGAGGCAGCGGTTGCCGTTAGGTGTCATGTACGTATCCTCCCAACATGGATTCAGTACAGGAATGACAAAGACGAAACCCAGTTCGACACCTTCCTCGACCATTTATCTGTAAGTATGGTTGTGTATGGAAACTAGTAATATCGTCTTGCTCTATCCCATACTTTCTAGGTTGCTAATAATGAGACTCCCGTAATTTTCAACAGATGAGGTTCAAGTTGGATAGCCAAGATGATGCAACCAGACAAGCTTGCACCCATGTTTTCAAGTCTGCTCTGTGACAGTATCGGTATAACTTGAGGAAAACTCACTTTGAAGGCAAGGCTAACAGTGAACTTGCCCAAACATCTCCAGTGGAAAATATATCGGATGAAGACAGGAGAGGCCTCGTTAGACACTGGTCTGATCCGAAGTATCAGGTACATTATATATATGTGATCAAATCACATGTTGAAGTCCTATTTACGCATGTGCCACACAAATCTATCTTCTTGTAGGTGAACTGTTCAAAGAACAAGGCCAACCGGAAAGTGAAATTCCAACAGATGACAGGATCTCATAGCAATATTGCACACTGCGAGGCTCTTGTAATTAGCTGCTGTTTCACTCTTTTCACTGTACCATATTATCAGATCCATATTGACTTGTTCCATATGCAGAGGAAAGCCCGCAAGGACCAAAAAGTACCTGAACCAAATGTTGTGGAAATCTTCAAGAACTATCACACCAGCAAGAAGAAGGGAATGACTACACCAGTCAAAGCTGCTGTTGTAAGTCCTTAATCCTCATGCCTTTTAACTACTACTTACTCTGACTTGTGCCTTGAACTGCATGGTTTGCAAGCAATGTCTATGACTCTTTTCAATTTTATACACAATTGTCTTAGCGTATCATTTCACCTTACAAGGTTCAAAAGAGAGGAGTGATGTTCCTTTGATCTTGACCTGTAATCTAGTTCCGTGCTGCACTGGCCCACACAACATTACAATTGTCTATTTGTCTGTTTCAATTGTTTTGTGATATGAATGATGTCATACTATGCTTACCGTATTATGAACTTTGTCTCTTTATCCTTAGCTATCAATACAATGTGAAGCAATAGACAATACATTTGCCATGGTGCATGGCCATATGTTTGGAACCTGGTTTTATTATGTACTTTGCAGTAAATAAAACCAATATTTTATATGGGTTCACCAGAATAAGTTCTGTATATAGACCAAAGCTATTTTGTTTGGTTTTGCTGCCTCCTTCATATCTTCTGTTCTAGTACTACTAATGTAAAAAACTCAACTTTTCAGTAAGCTATGGAAAAAATGGTGGAACCGTCACCTTCTGAAGGTGGCGAGGCAACTATAACCGCAATGTCAGCTCTTCTTGCAGTGGATCAGTACCTATCCACTAACAGTGCCAAAAGCACGTTCCTGCGTAATACTGGGTTGGTTGTTAAGGCAATCTCGTCCAAACTGCCTCATGATCAAGATATGCACGCTCAAAACAATGTTATATCTGCACTCCAAACACAAAGTCCATTCCCTAACATAGACCCTTTCTGAAACAAGGACATACATGGTTCGATGTTGTCTAGATATGCATGGTTTTGAAACCAGACTATCAGACATTTGCTATGTTGTTCAGGAGCCTAGGAGAAATGAAGGCAAGGATTATGGTGCTCCAATGGACAATACAACATGAAAACGTAACATTCAGGTCAAATGAACCGAGCTTCTGAACTTCTGGTGCTGCATTTAGCTGCCAAACTGTTAACTTTTATGCCAACCTTCCTTTTGTTTTATAGTTGTAATTTGTTTTATTGCGATACAAAATTTGTTCTTAACGTGCAGCCACCGGCTGAAGAAAATAGCACGCCATTTTTGTATAGTGTAGGGTGTTCCCTATATTTGCACTGGTGGCGATCTTTGATGCCGACTGGATGTAATCTGTGCAATCGCCTTAATAGCCCAGCGTTAGTGTCGGGCTTATTTATTTCCTACTCTTCTTTTTCCCTGGTTTGCTAGTGGCCGCAACAACCATGGGCCATATACGGACCGTGGTAACCTTGACCCTGCTACGGGCCGTAGGATCCATGGGTCTCCTACGGGCCGTTGATAAATGGGCCTCCAACAGGGCTGTAGAATCAGTGGGCCTCGGGCCATCGGATAAATGGGTCAACATGGGCTGTAAACGGGCGTAATTGGTATCAACCCAGCATGATAACGGGCCGTTAATTGACCGGAGGACAACAAAGGCTTAATTCTGTCATAGGCATAATGGGTCGTTAATGGGCCAGAATATAGGATGGGCTGGAAACGGTGCAACGGGTTAACAGGCCAGAAATGGGCTGACTCTTGCCATGGCCCGAATTTGGCCCATTAGGGGAACAGGCCAGTAACGGGCCCGAAGTAATCGAGGACTGGAAAGGATCCCAAGAATGTATGGGCCATCAGTAGGCTGAAACCTAACACGGGCTGGAAATGGACCATGTGAATCATGGGCCGTTAACGGGTACAAAGAAATTCACTGTTCACTATGGGCTAGAGTCACCGTGGGCCTCTAAAGGGCCTTAAGATACGAAGGCCTCATATGGGTTGAAAGATGTCGTGGGCCATACATGGGACAAAAGTGAAACGGTCTGGTGTTATATTCGACGGCCCACATGATGTTGTTGGGACGATTTCGGGTAGGCCCTAACGGGCCGTGAGTTACCAAGCCGTAAAATGGGCTATTTGCTAAGAGACCGTTAACAGGCTTTTCATGGGCCAGCCCGCTAACTTTTGACCAAGTCAAACAGGCCAGCCTTTGTAAGCTAAATGGCCCAGTGGTGGGCCGTCACACTTGTCGACATATCATAGGCACCTATCTGACCCACTAACGAGCTGACATGTGTTTCCTCTGGCCAATCAGAATTTTACACGTGGAAATTTCCCATTGGTTGGGCTGTTAACGGGTTATCGGGTCCAAAACCGGACCTGATAACTTAACGACGTCCCGTTATGGTGGATGCCACGTGTCTGTCACCCTTGATGAAAGCACTTCTGTGACGCATGATTTATCGTAAAGGAAGTGGACACTTCCGTGATGATAATTTTGGTAATGTCTTGGAACACTTCTACGACAGCACAGGTATGACTATCTTGATTCTGTCATAAAATCGTCATGGATGTACATGCATGAGAAAAAACATGACCTACTATGACAAACACGTATCATCACGGAAGTGTATTTTTTGTAGTGCTTGCTGTCTGTCCTCATGCGTGGCCCGTCAAGCAGAAGGTCAGATAGCAAGCTCTGGAGCAGCAAGAGTTTATCATCAAAGAAATCAAGAAGTTGGAGGCGGCATGCTTGGTCATTGGAGTGCTACACCCAACATGGTTGGCCAATCCGGTAGTAGTGAGCAAGGCAAATGGGAAATGGAGGCTGTCTATTGATTATACTAATATCAATAAAGCTTGTCCAAAGGATCCTTTCCCTTTGCCGCGCATTGACCAAATTGTGGACTCCACTGCCAGGTGCGACTTGCTGTCGTTCCTTGACGTCTACTCAGGATACCACCAGATCTTCATGATGAGGGAAGATGAAGAGAAGACTGCGTTTATCACCCCATGTGGTACGTATTGTTTTATACGAATGCCTTTCGGGTTGAATAGCGTTGGTTCAATGTATGCAAGAGCAGCCCAAGTTGGTTTTGAGCCTCAACTACATAGAAATATGGAAGCTTATATGGATGACATAGTGATCTAAACAAAGGACAAGGCAACGCTCATACAAGACCTAGAAGAAACATTTGCAAATCTGTGCAAGATCAACCTCAAGCTTAACCCTGAGAAGTGTGTGTTTGGTGTCCCGTCCGGCAAGCTTCTCGAGTTCTTTGTGTCACAGTGCGGGACTGAGGCGAACCCCGACAAAATCAAGGCAATTGAGCAAATAGAAGCACCAAGACGTGTCCAGGATGTGCGTCGGCTTGCCGGCTGCGTTGCTGCTTTGAGTAGGTTCATCTCCAAATCTGCCGAGCGCGCCACGCCATTTTTCAAGATCTTGAAAAAGCAGGTCCAATAGAATGGACCCCCGAAGCAAAGGCGGCGCTGCAATATTTGAAGAGGTACCTATCCTCTACGCCAATACTAGTCGCACCTAAACCACAAGAACCGTTGCTGTTGTACCTAGCGGCATCAAATCAAGTGGTCAGCGCCGCGCTAGTTGCGCAGAGAGAAGTTGAGGAAGAAGCAGTGGTGGTGGCAAGGCCGACGGATGACAAGCCGGAACTCTCCCCGGCAGGGTCTAGAGCCGGCAAGGCAAGACCCCCTGGCGAGGACTGACCTCGGCAGGGCAGAGTGTGGTGCCGGCAAGGTGGGATCCGTGCAAGCAAACAAAGTGACGCAGAAGAAGAAGGTGATGCAACACCCGGTTTATTTTGTAAGCTCCCTCTTACAGGGGGCTAGATCAAGATACTCTGGTGTGCAGAAGTTGCTTTTCGGCCTCCTTATGGACTCAAGGAAGCTGCATCACTATTTTCAAGCACATGAGATCACCGTCATCACTCGCTTCCTGTTGCGATAGATCTTGCACAACCCTGATGCAACCGGAAGGATTATGGAGTGGGCGTTAGAGTTGTCAAGCTTTTGTCTCAGGTTTGAAAGTACTTCAACAATTCAGAGCAGAGCCTTGCCATAATTCATTGTGGAATGGACCTCAACGCCTGACAAAGAAATTCAAGAAACCACTCTCCCCGATAGGGAAGCAAGCCGTAATTGGATTAAGTACTTTGATAGGGCTTTCTCACTGCAAGGCGCTGGTGTTGGTGTGCTGCTTGTCACGCCCACCGGAGAGCACCTCAAGTACGTAGTCCAGATGCACTTTCCCCATGAGATATTAACAAACAACACCGCAGAGTATGAAGGGATGCTTGCCGGTCTCAGGATCGCGGCAGACCTTGGAATTAGGAAGCTCATCGTTAGAGGTGATTCACAGCTTGTCATCAAGCAAGTCAATAAGGATTATAAGAGCCCATTGATGGAAGCCTACATAGATGAAGTGAGAAGGTTGGAGGAGCGTTTTGACGGTCTGCAAGCAGAGCATGTTCCCCGAGTAGAGAACAACATTGCTGACGACCTGTTCAAACGTGCTTCCCTAAAGTTACCTATGGAACCAGGGACCTTTGTGCTCCAACTAACTCAACCATCCATTGAACCACCAGCAGGGCAGAATAAGCGAAGGAAATCAAGCCCCGGCAAGTGCTTTCAGGCCGAGCTCCCAGGAGCCGCCGGCAAGGATGTTGCCGGGGGTGCTGAGCTTGCCGGGGAGTAAGAGGCTCCGGCAGGGCTTCAAGCCCTTGCCACAGAGGCAGCCGCTCCCACTGCAGAAGAGATGCCTCTAGTCCTTGCCGTCAAGCCTCAGGCTCCGGCATGGGCGCGGCACACCGTTTAGTTCCTCCAAATAGGGGAACTCCCAAAAGAGGAGGAAGAAGCAGAGAAAGTAGCCCGTCGGCCTGGCATGTACCAGTTTGTGGATGACGTCCTGTACCGGAAAAGACCGAACAATGTGAAATTGAAGTGCATTCCCCGGGAGGACGGATTGGGGCTGTTGGTAGAGATACATGGAGGCATATGTGGATCTCACATAGGATTAAGATCCCTTGCCGGCAAGGCATTCCGGCAAGGTTTCTTTTGGCCCACAGATCTCCAGGATGCAACTATACTAGTAACCAAGTGTGAAGTGTGTCAGTTCCATTTGAAGAAACTTCATCAACCAGCTCAAGCTCTCTAGACAATCCCTCTTTCCTGGCCATTTTCAGTCCGGGGGCTCGACATACTGGGCCCCTTTCCCCGTGCTATCGGGGGCTTTGAGTACTTGTACGTTGCGATCGACAAGTCCACAAAGTGGCCAGAAGTGGAAGCAATGAGAAAGGTGACATCACAATCAGCCGTCAAGTTCTTCAAAGGACTGGTTTGCCATTTTGGTGTGCCAAACAGAGTCATCACCAACAACGGCACGCAGTTCACAAGCCGCACCTACATGCAATACGCCCAAGACCACGGCAGCAAGATATGTTTTGCTTCCGTTGCACATCCACGAAGCAACGGCCATGCGGAAAGGGCAAATGCTGAAGTGTTGCGGGGCCTCAGGACGAGGACTTTTGACAGGCTGCACAAGTGTGGAAGACACTAGATTGACGAGTTGCCGATAGTTCTTTGGTCAAACAGAACGATGCCAAATCGAGCCACCGGTCAGACGCCCTTCTCCCTCGTATACGGAGCAGAAGCAGTTCTCCCCACGGAACTCACATACGGGTCACCTTGAGTGCTTTCTTATGATGAGCTTGAGCAAGAGCAGTTGCAGTAAGATGACGCCACGCTCCTTGAGCAAGATCATCTTCGGGCTGCTGTGCGAGCTGCATGCTTCCAGCAAGCCTTGCGCCACTCTCATAGCCGCAAGGTTCACACCCGAAGCTTTGAGGAAGGCGACCTTGTTCTTCGGCACATTCAGTCGGCCAAGAAGTCCAACAAGTTGACGCCGAAGTGGGAAGGCCCTTATTGGGTAATACAAGTCACCAGGCCTGGCGCAGTTCGCCTGGAGACTGAAGATGGTATCCCAGTGAGTAATTCCTGGAACATCGAACATCTTCGCAAATTTTACCCGTGAGGCGCGGTTGCCGGGCCCCTGGCAAACCACTTTTTTGTACAAGCCTTGCCGGCGAGGCATGTAACCCTATACAAAGCCAGGTGCAGACCCTGAGCAACATATGAATAAACAAAGCGTTGGCGCCCTAAGAATTAGCATGCATGTTAGGTTGAGTCTCCCTCTGGTAGGGTTGATAGTGCTTAGCGGCAACTAACCCCTAGCATAGAGGTCGAGTATGTGTCTTTGTGTCCCTTCCAGTCGTTTTTGGTTCGCAGGCTGCACGAGCGCTTCAGCGGAACTTTTTCGAGGAAAGGAGACGAGTTGGCACCCCGACCCCGGCAAGCCATTGCTGCCGGGGGCAGCAGATTCAGATAAGTCTTTTCCCCAGCCACGTTCTTCCGTATGAAACTTGAATGTATGAAACCTCGCTTAATCCCATGCTGCCATGCTCCCTCCTTCCTATATCTGAATCCCTTTCGGACAGTAATTTGGTTGTAGTTGCAGTGAAAGGGAGACAAACGAAGGGCCCAATCCTACTTTGCCCCTACCCCCGCCAAGGGCTTGAGTGTAGTCATGGTATAAGGCGGGAGGACGGGAAGGCATGTTGCCGGGCGACGTTGTTTACTTAAAGAAAAAGAGGACTCGTTCCTTGGTGTGAGCCTCGCTCATGCACAAAAAACCCGGCAAACACCTTTTTTCATTGATACGTTGATTAACAAGTACAATCCATACGGAATGTAAGTATGAGCAAGGGATTACAAAGTCCAAATTCGACAAGTGCCCGCAGGCTTATGATCTAAAAAAAGATAAGATGCCTGTAATCCCTTTCTTGTCCCTCTCATCGGAAGCAGATCAAGATAGCAGGAGGGCAAAAGGAGTGCCTAGGCGAGGTACGAGCAGCAGAAGACACCAAGAGAATGTCCCGGCGGCCGCCCAAAAGAGGGCTGGTGATGACGGTTCTGGGGGAGGAGCCGGCAATACGAGATGAAGGTGTCAATGCCATCGTACTCCGACTTGACGGCCCGCCACCTGCCTTCTTCGTCTTCTCCCGCCTTCCAGCGCCAGCCGCCAGAAGCGACAGCCCCAAGAAGTTCAAGGAACTAGCTCGAGGAGCCACCACCAAGAACTACCCCCTCGGCAAATCGCTCTGCCGGAGAGAAAGCCAGGTGTATATGATGGTGCTGCCGGCGTCGCCTAGGGACGGGGCGTCCAACGTCTAGTTAGACCCGTCCCCATCGTCCTCCCCACCAGTCTCCTCCTTGTCGCTATCGCTTGAGGAGGAGCTTTAATCGTCGGTCGAGCTCTCCGCGCAGCAGCCTAACTTGATTCCCGAGCGCGTGAAGACCTTGACAGAGAGCAGGTAGGCCTCCACTAATTTGAAGTGGAGAACGTGCCCCTTCATCAGGTAGTGGGCGTTTGCGAAGGTTTTCCAACCCCGACGAAGAAGCATTACATGAGGGACGGGGAACCTTGTGTTCGCCCACATGTCGCCATTGCAACATCCCTTCATGTGAAGCTTCAACCTCGACGGCTGGTCGACCTCCAGCACCCTCGCGAATGCCTCGGGAAGGCGAAGACGACTATGTTGCGGCTCACGCAAGTGCAAAATAAACTCTAGCGCCGTGTCTCCGACATGGCCGCTTGACGAAGCGGGAGGAGACAGCAGCGCCGCAGGTGCCCGACCTCCACATCCTCTTCTGCCTCGACCACCTCGCCAATCGCGGGCCTGTCCAGCACCTCTGCCTTGGTCGCTTGGCTCCTCCTTGACTGCCGTGGCTCTCTCTCGAGAAGAAAATCTAGTCGCCTCTGCAATGGGACGGCCGCGACCACGCTCTCTCGGCATGATGGTGGATGAAGAACGGAGAAGAAGACAAGATGCAAAGAGATGCACCTCCCTCCTCTCGACTACCCTTTTATAGCCAAGAAGGAAGGGCTGGGGGCTGACTTTATACCCCCTCTAAAGGGCGCTTTCAAGTCCGGCTCATCAAAGCCATTAGCAACGAGCGAGGTCATCGACCGCCCTCCCCGCGCCAATCTAAGGCGCATGGGTATCGGCCATGGCACGCTTTCCCATATCCCGCATGTCCATCACCTACCCCGCGCCATGCATGCGGCATACGTGGCGAAAATGGCGGGCGTGGTGGGAAACATGGAATGGCGGTTCCAAGGTTGGGAAAGGCGCGGAGGGTAAATGAGCAATGCCCCTGCCGTTTCCTCTTTTTTATGGGGAAGACACGGGCCGCCTCTTTACTATTCACCACGAGGTGACGCAAGTGTGCTGCGACCGTCCCACGCACGACCCCCACGTCATGCACTCAATGCGGATCGTGGAGAAGCGCAACTGGCAAAGAGGTTACTGCGGTTAAAACTCTGCCAAGCGTGCCCGCACACCATTCTGGGCTTGGCCTAACAATGCTTCGTGCTTATGTGTGGCCCAGGCCCGGGGGCTCCTGTCGGTGTACAAAAGTAGGGGCCTTTCTGTACCCCTTTACTTGTGCACGGGCAGTCATAGCCACACCTATGACCATGCTTAGCGGGGCAGAGGAAGGAAAGGTACGAAATCACCAAGGTAGCACTCAAACCAGAGGCATGATGAGCGAAGGGGTAAGATGGATTTCCCCCAGCAACACCCTTGCCGGGGCGGCCTACATAGCCCCGGCGAGAGCCTTGCCAGGGCAACTTGCCCAACACCAGCAAAGCTGCCACCCTTGAGCCAGAGAGTTCTGACACCATAGACAACGTCAAGACCAAGACGCGGGGGCGCCTCCGTGGTGGCATGCAGATATTTGTGGAGACCAAAGGCATGCAAGTCTAGATACGAACCAGAAGACGAAGACCCCCGGCAAGATCCTTGTCGGGGATGGTCGAAGACCCTCGGCAAGATCCTTGTCAAGGACGGCCGCGAGACCTCGGCAGGACCCTTGCCGGCGGCATCCACGGGGCCGCAGCTAGGCCCGCACCTACCAAAGTTTCGCTGCCCCGCGGCTGCCCCGACGCGGCAACCAGCCCGCCAACTAGGCGAGCGCCAGCGTGGCAGCATGCGGCTTCTAGGCCAACTGGTCAAGCACTTGCGTGGTGGCATGTAGATCTTCGTGAAGACCTTGTCACCGCACCAGCAGAGCAACCAGCCAGCCAGCATGGCACCGCATGTCTCGTCAGCGTGGACGCGCGTCGAAGCAAGGCGAGGCGGCGACGGACGGGACGCGCTCTGTTGCCATCCCCGACAAAGCAAGAGGGCACGTAGGCAGCGCATTAGATTCATTTGTCCTACGGTGTCAGGCGATAAACTTGTACACTATAGATACTTTCCACCTCCTGTGTGCCACTGTGGCGACCCCTTTGACATATAAAAGGAGGCCCGAGGCATACTGTGGAAGGATTCAGACTTATTGGACTGGGCACACATAGTAGCTTGTCCAAGAACTAAAGAACACAAGATAAACACAGACAAGTAGGACTAGGGTTTTACGCATCATTTGCGGGCCGAACCTTGGTAAAAATCCCCTTGCGTTGATCGCTAGACCTGCTATTTACGCAACCCTTCGCCATCGCCAACCGTAGAAGGGATTCCCTGGGATCCCATAGGTGTCGTTTTGCCCGATAGTGCGTGCGTGATATGTGTAGAGACTGAGGCAAGGATAAGAGATTGTTTGTGTCTCTGTGTGTGGAGGATAGAGAGACACATGTGCATGGGGCTTTGTGTTGTGTAACATGGAGACACATAGACATAATCAGTGAGTGAGTGTGTGAGATACACATGCGGACATGGGGAGAGATGTGTGAGTTAGAGATATGGAGAATTTTGGTGTGCGTGTGAGCTAGAGAGAGGGGGGTATATACATACCTAGAGCTAAGAGAGAACATGCAAGGGTGTGTGTCTTAAAAGAAGGATCCAGATAGATGGGTGTTTGTGCATGTCTGTGTGGTTAAGCGCGTGTGTGTATGAGATGGAGTCTCGGTGCAACAAACCCTGGGTCTATTGCCCAGACTATGGACATGCACGGGAACAAGAGTACAACACCAACCCAAGTCAGAGTACTAGAGACCAGGAGCATAAAAGGAACAGTATGCAGATCAAGAGGACCAGAGTCAAGCCAGAGGAGCCAGACACCACCAAGAGAAAAGCCTTCCTTGCCGGGCAGGCGAGCTCGGCAAGGACAAGGCCACCATTGAAAGAGTATGTCCAATACGTCCCGATAGAGGCTGCCAGGACTTATGAAGGTAACACCACCTCACCCAAGCATTCTGCCATGACCCACGTCGTCAATCAGTGTGGTGTCAAGCTGCAAAGTGACTAAGTGGCAGCCATTCGCCACATGGTAGCCTCTCTGTACAGAGAATGCCTATAGATGACACTCGTCCTGCGATGTGTCAGCAAGCAGGTATGGCACTGGCGAGGTAGCCCGGCAAGGCTTGCCAAGCGAGAAACAATGTGACGTTGAGCGGTGCATTTACTGTGCCCTGTCATCCTGCAGAGTTAGGTATGATAGCACTGTTTGCTATCTTATCTGTGCATAATGACTACTTTGCCATTGTGGTGACCCCTTAATCTAGAAACGGCGGCCCATGGCAACTGTAGTAAGGGTTGGAAAGTTGGACAACACACACCCATACGCGCATAGCCACTGTCACCCTGAGGCAACCCCTAGCGGGCAGTGTATTATGCCTCACCACCACAGTTTCCACCATCAATCCACCAAAGCAGGAGTAGGGTTTTATGCCTCACGGTGGCCCGTACCTGGGTAAAATTGCTTGCGTGATCTTTGCCGTGCTACCCCACGCTCATGAGCTCTTTGTGTAACACGAAGTCCCCCTGCCGAACCAGCAAGGGGCCCTCTGGTCCCATAGGTGGCCGTGGTTTCGCACGACATCTTTGGCGCGCTAGGTAGGGGGATTGCTTGAGCGAACCTGAAAGCGTACGCAACGCATCATCTTCATCGCCATCTCACCTTCGACGGTGCCATCATCAATGGCACCCAAGAAGAAACCTGGTGCTTCGGCCCATCCGTCCGCCTCGAAGGCTCCACTGCCCGCGGCCTCTAACGCTGCAGGGAGTGCAGAGGCACGCGAGGATGCGGACGCAGCAGGGGACGTGGTCGGCACAGGCGGCGCTATCACCACTTCCCCCATAGCCGATGCAGGAGCAAGGAACACCTGAGAAGAGTAGCATCAGCAACACCCCGACGGCCATGCTCCACAAGGTATGGGTGAAGGGGTTACTCCATTTGCACCCCTTCCTCCCACCGACGGGCACATCCACAGCGATGGTGCTCGGACCGAAGCGAATCGCCGCCCTCCGGCCATCCCCACCACGGGAGCGGCCATGGTGCATGCGCCCTCCCCAGGACGAGTCGACCAAGCCGCTGCGCCCGACGGAGCCGCTGGCCCTCGAGCACCCTCACCGACCACCCTGCCATCCAGGTGATTGCCCTAGAGCAGCGGGGACGCAGTGTTGCCGCTGCTGGCACCGTCAGGAGCCGAGGGACATTGCGATCCACTTCATCATCACCCATGCCAAGTACAACCCTGGAAGCCATCACTACGAGGGAAAAGGCTAGCAGCAGCGCAGGTTTTAGATGTATCAGTAGTGCGGGTACCCGCGCTACTAATACGGCGCTACAGCTAACTCATAGCAGTAGCGCGTGCGCACCCGCGCTACTGCTACACAAGTGTAGCAGCAGCGCGGCTAGGGGAAGCTCGCTACCGCTAGTAGCGCTAGCGCTCTTTGGCTGGACGCGCTACTGCTATTGAGGCGCTGCTGCTAACTTTTGTACACTCGCTACTGCTAATTTAAGTAGTTTTTTTTGGCATATTTGTTTTGTATTTGAACCGGCTTTGTAGAAGAATCTTTAGCACATAGAAATGTCATCATGATACACATACAAATGCCTGCGAGACCACAAATGTAATCATAGCATGTACATACAAATAGTCTCTTCATAATCATCATCCAACACAAAGTGATATCTTGTCATCATCTCGAAAATAGCAATACATGCAAGTCTCGAATACTTGCAACTACAACAACGTCATCCATCTAAACAAAGGTATACGCAAGAAGTGCTATCACTATGAGTGAGAGCGGAACCATGCAGTACATGAGGTGGCGGTTACGAGTCCTCTCTCGCGCTAGCATGAACCTCAAGTAACTAGCTTCTCCTTCTTGTCTGCTTTTGAAGCCTTTATGGCTGGCGCCCGTGAACCCATTCACTTGCGCCTGACACTCATGCCACTCGTTGTACACCCCCGGAACCTTCCCTTTGTACACGACATAGCATTTCCATCTCGCCATCAAGAAACTAGGTACCTGTTAGAGATGCATGTTCATGAAGAGGATGTCCAATCATATATATGCAACAAAATATACTAGAGCAACACCAAAAAAGAAAGGTTAGCAACTAGATGCAACATATACAGTACGCAAATTAATTAACTAGAGGTACGCAGGTCATCGTACGCAAACTAACAAAGTAGCGTTACGCAAGTTCGGCAGGGACCGTGGACATCACAAAGTTTCATCGCTACAAAAAGTATACAAGTTCAACCGACACATATCATCATCATCGGCATCATAAATCACTAGAAGTTCCATCCTTCCATATCATCGAGGACGAACCCTAGCTTCTTGAACGGCGTGAGGTCTAGACGTTGCATGCCTATGCGAGTTCGGACATCAGTTCACGATATAGGGCCGTGGTGGAACATCCCCTTCTCATCGACGACTTCTTTCATGATGATCGTCGCAATGTCGCTTTGGATGCGAAAGAAGTCATCTCTAAGTTTATAATTCGCTTCTCCATGAGATTCTAGCCACTTGTGGATATGATCATCATTTCTGCTGTTAATGCGAAGCTTTTGGTGATCCGTGTTGAACTGAATCATGAGATGGACGATGTAGAATCCATCCTTCTTGCTTGGTTTTGGGACATGGATGTAGGAGAAGTTAGTTTTATGCGCGAAACCCATCTTCTTGTTCCTTTTTTTCTTGATATGCACGTGGCCACCTCTAAAGCTGAAGCCTTGGAGAGCATCATCTAGAATATTCATTATGTGGGTGTAGTCCTTTTTCTCGTAGTCTCTGGAAGGGTCAAAATACACGGCGTGGGAGACTTGCGGGTAAAGAACGATAAGGACGGCGCGCCCGTTGCTGCGGGGAAAAGACACCTCAAATTATTCCCCATATGAGAGAGAAGGAATGATCGAAATGTACGAAAGGGTTGTCCGGAACTGACTTACTTTGGATGATAAGGCACGAGGACAATTTCCCGGTCCTTATTCTGTAGCATGAAGTTTTGGAGGTACTCCCTAGCAGTTTCACGCTCAAAGTCGCCAAGACTCAAGAAAGACTCGTGCATGTAGTACGGATCCGCCACACAGATTTGCGAGACTTCTTCACTCTTCATGACGGAGCTCATATGTAGCGCAAAAAGGCGGACGATAGTAAAATCAAGCCGCCTTGTTAGAGACATCTCAAAGATATGGCCAAACCGCAGGAAAAACACCTCCGCGGGCCGTGTGTTGACGTAGCACTTCCCCTCAGGCACACGAGCCGCGTATGTCGGATATCCTGGATCCTTTGAGGCTAGTAGACTTTCTCAGTCGACAGCACATGGTCGTGCAATCTCCTGAGATCCCCTGATAGTGCCTCCAGCGGTTTCGGCGGTAGCATCGGCTCGCCCGTGAGATGGAACATGATCGCACCTTTCACGGGTACACGCTCTTCAGAATGCATCGTCTGGCTGCTGTGTGGTCTGGCTTGTTTGGAGGCAGTTACCTTCCCCGATCTCTTCCTCTCCTTTTTCTTGGGCACACCTTCCAGACCCTTCTTTAACCCCTGCCCAAGTGTTCCCGGGCTAAGTACTGTACGACCCTTGCGGCCGGCTAGTTGAGCCTGTGTTGAGGCGGCATCTTCAGGCGTGTCCTGTGAGGATTTCATGAAGAGAGACTTTTTGCAATCCATGGTACGGCCCTGCCCGGGCATATCATCCATATCCTCATTAGCAAGCTGATAGCCCGATTCGTCATATGGTTGACTCATCATATCTATGTCACAGTCATACGCGTTTGTATTGAGGTAATCCATAGGGTCGACCTCCGTCTCATCATCCATTCTCTGTTCTACAGGAGAAATTACATCAGCCAGTACTATTGCACCCCCTTCATCATGTCGTCCACCGCTCTCACCCGGCACTACTACAGGAGCTGGTAATTGCGTAGGTGGGGTGGTGGTCTCCGCACATGCTTGTTGATGTGTGGTAGTTATTGGTGTGCTCTCGGCCGGCTCCAGACGAATAAGATTCTTCGGCCATAGCAGCACCCAACCCTTGCAGCGTCCAATCCACGGCGGGGTCTCGTCGTCCGCTCCCACATGCTGTACTGGAGGAGGCAAATCCTCATGCCCCGATTTCACACTGGTCAAGCTAACCCTGAAGTGCCCAGCGGGGATCGGCTGGTTGTGGAATGTGCGTTGAGAGGGGTCCATTATCATCCCCTTTCCCACGTCCACCTTCTGGCCTTTAATCAAGTAGAGTATGGTGCATGGGGTTTCTTTCGCCTGCAAACACATATGTCTGTGGTGTAAAACAACCGAAAGGCAACAAAAATGGAATATTATCTATATATATATGTTGGTGCGACATGTAATTACCATGACGGCGTTGAGCTCAGCCAAAGACGAAGGCCCACCTAGCGCGCCTGAGACTGAGGACGGGCTGCTATGAGCGGGAGCGGCTGCGAGAGGAGGCCCGGTTTCTTGAGCATGTGATGGTGCGATGGTGTTGTTGTTCATGGAGTTGCTCGCGACGAAACTGGGCATCGGGAAATCATGTACCGTCTTGTCTGGATTTTCCTTCACCCAGTTGATGATAACTGGAACCAAGTTAGTAGCGAAATCATTTCTGCACGCAGTTACAGCTGCATTGACTGCCTACTATAGCAACTCATATTTGTCCTCGGCTGCTTTTTTCGCGTCCTTAGCTGCTTTTTTCTCGACCGCAAGCTTCACCTTTGCATTGATGTCCGCCTGACTAAACTTCTTTTTCTGCTTCTTGGCCTCCGGGCCGTCGTTGTAAAACACCTTCCACATGGCGCCGTCTCCAGCGCCATGCACACGACCATATTGCGGCCGCTGGTCCAACGGGAGTCCCTTAAGTTCGTTCAAGGCCCGGTTGAGAGGGGTGTCCCACTTGGGCCTCATCGGAGAAGTAGGGCTTTCGGCTGCAAGCCGGTGTTGCTTCTCCAGTAGTCTAATCAATTTCCTCGTGATCTTGTCCGTGTAAAAAACCTTTTTCTCCTTGTCCCACTTGTAGCGGGCCCTGATGAAGTCATGCTCCAAGGGGTTGGTGAACTTCGCGAAGGGGTCTGGGAGACCCGCGTTCACGTTCCGCGTCCTCCTTATCCCATATGGGACTTTTACCGAGGTAGCCACGGCTTCCAAGGCGATGCTTCCCCGTGTTCCTTTGCTGAAGGCTTTTGAATTTCGCAGCCTTAGCCTTGGCTGCCTCGGTAGCGCAAGTGTCCTTGAACATTTCGAACTCCTCTTCCGTAAGTGTCGGATTTTCCTCCAGAATCTTGGACAGGGGTTCATCAGCCTCAATAGCTCGTTTCACCCTCCCTTTCCAGGAGGCCAAATCATTGCTGAACATGCCCATGGCGGGATTGTTAATCTTTTTCATCTTCGGATCATCCCACGGTTGTTCTATGTTATCATCCCGGTCGGGGAACTTGAATCTCTTGTGCAACTTCGTTAGGAGCAACTGCGTCAAATGTTCTTTACTCCTTAAGTCATCGTTGTTGATGCTCGCGCATTCCCGTAGGATGCATCCTACTTGGTTCCCATAGCACTTGCGAGGTTCTTCCGGCTCTAACGGCTCAAACTTGCCAGGTGCCATCTTTGTGATCACAAGTCGTCCAATCTCTAGTTTGTTAGGTTTTCGTATCCTCTGCTTCTTATGCTTCCTCTTTTCGGTATCGGCATCGGGGCCGGTACCTTCCCCGCCGGTACCTTCCCCACCGGTCTAGGCGCCGCCATCGGTGCCGGCGCCGTCGGTGTCGATGTCGGCGTCAGTACCATCATCGAGGCCGACCTGCAAACCTTGCTTAGCAGTCAAATAGTCGAGGTACTCTTGTTCACCCTCATAATCCATCTCGTCTGCATCTTGGTCAAAAGGCCCAGTTTCTTCGTTGTTCGACATGTTTCCTATGATTAAGTGGCCTCATTTATTTCTAAAAGTATGAATAAATGAGAAATGACATAAAAAGAAATCTATGTGCCAGCACTCGATATGCCAACTATGTAGCACAAATCATGCCTTTATTCACGGGAAATTTCGGCATGACCTTTGCTAAAAAATGGACATATCGAGCGCCTGAAATTCACCGAAACGGAAATGAATCAACATTCCGGCGTAACATAGGCCACTCGGATCATTTTCCAAACATGACATGTCCAAAACATGACATATGCACATATATATCACATGTCCAGTTCAAATTTCCATATAAATTCAGCTAATTTTGAAACCTAGCTAAATTCATAACTAAATAGATAACCTAATTAATTAACATGAAGGACCCTAGCAGAGAGGGGGGGGGTTTACAGAGAGTGCAGGGGCGAGGAGGCAGGCCCGACGACGGCCGGCAAGGGAGAGGAGGGA
>NC_057807.1:243038560-243043173 GCF_018294505.1 Triticum aestivum
GAGCGGCGTGGTCGGGGGCTAGCACCGGCGCCGTTGTCGGGGTCGAGGGCTGGGACGGGGGCGAGCGCCGGCACCGGCGGAGTCGGGGGCGAGCGCTGGGGCCGGGTCGGGCACGGCGGAGCGACGGGGGAGAGAGAGTGGGGATTTGGGGGGAAATGGCGGGATGAAGCAGGGCGAGTGAGAATTTTGGGTTAAGTGAATGTAGCAGTAGCGCGCTATGTCAAAACGCGCTGCTACTAAATTCTGTAGCTGCAGCGGTTTCGGAGAAACGCACTACTACTATGATTTGTAGCTGCAGCGGTTTCTGGGAAACTCGCTACTACTATGATCTGTAGCTGCAGCGGTTTATGAGAAACACGCTACTACTAAGATCTATAGCTGCAGCGGTTTTGTAGAAACACGCTGCTACTACCGTCGCTACTGCCAGTTTTCCTTTTTCTTTTCCTTTATTTTATCCCACTTTTATTTCCCGGGGGCAGTGAACGAAGGGAGGCGATATATTGCATCATTTGACGGTTAAATATGTATGCAAAATAGGAACATATATATTACACATCATTGGACCCATGCATAATAATGGCTAAGTGTGTATACAAAATAGGAACATATATATATTACACATCATTGGACCCATAACATACGTTTCCTCAGTGTTGACGTTTTTGTTTTTGAGTCAGCTTCTTTCCCTTCTTGTTCGTCAAAGAATAATTGAGCCCCTCATTGTGACTTTGCCTTTTCCATGGAGTACGATTTTTCTTAGGTAATGTAGTATTGATTCTTCTTTTGACGTATACTTCATCATCATCATCATCTTCCCTCATTGGGTTGCCGTACTGATCATAGTCTTCCTCGTTGGCGACCCCATCCATTCCAATGATGTTCCTTTTGCCTCTCCTCACGACAACACGGCTGGGATTGCGTGGGTCAGTTATGAAGAAGCATTGTGTCACGTGCTTAGCATGTACCCATGGCTCAGTTTTTGCGATAGCGTTCACGGTAGCGCTCTTGGCGTCGGGTATAGTCATGGTAGTGAACATCCGGCTTTCTCTTTCGACATTCTTAGCCCATCTGACACGGAACATCGTCGTGTTGTGCAATCCAGAGTAGTCAAGCTCCCAGATCTCCTCGACCCTTCCATAAAATCGTTCAGTTGTGCCGTTGTCGCTGCCGGTCATGCATTCCATTGTCACCCCTGAGTTCTGATCATCACTGTCCATATATTTTGCCTCCGTGTAGAACGTGTATCCGTTGATATCATATGCCTGATAGGTTACGAGGTTGGGCGAGGGGCCATGTGCTAAGGCGTATATGAGCAATCCTTCCTTAGAGACCTCCTCCGGGGGATTAGCAATAATATGCTCTTTGAACCAATGCAGGAAAGTGGAGTTTTGCTCTCTAGTAACTTCGGTGTCTGTCCTGCATACCCCCCGGTCACGATACTTCTTTGTGATAATTTCTTTGTGCAGTGCCACGAAAGGATCTACCTCGTCTAGGTGTTGTAGCACTACCAAGTTTGCTCTATCAAAGTCGCTGCGTCGATCTGAGTATGCCACATGCAGGTCCCTGCGACCGTTGCAGTGACCATCTCCTTCGACCCTCCCATCGTGCTTGTTAACGGGCAAACCAACACTAACACCAGGTGGCTGGTCTGCGCCATATAGAAAATTCTCACAGAACGAGATGCACTCTTGTGCCAAATAGCCCTGGACGATGCTTCCATCCGGACGGGACATGTTACGAACGAATCCTTTGATGATCCCATTCATCCTCTCAAACGGCATCATGTTGTGCAGGAATGACGGCCCCAGGTCTATTATGTCATCCACAATATGGACACACAGATGCACCATCACGTCGAAGAACGCGGGCGGGAAGTACATCTCAAGCTCATTCAGTATCACAACGATCTTTTCCTGTAGCCTTTGGAGCTGCTTCACACTGATCGACTTTCGAGAGATGACGTCGAAAAAGTTGCAGAGACCAATAAGCGTGTCACGGACATGCTTGTCCATTATCCCTCTAAGGGCAATAGGTAGTATTTGCATCATCATCAAATGACAGTCATGAGACTTCATCCTGCTGAACCTTTTCTTGTCCGTGTCTAGATATCTGCTTATCTTGCCACAGTAACCGGAACTAACTTTCACTCCGGTAAGGCACTTAAAGAATTGATTGATCTCAGCCTGACTTAAGGTGAAGCAAGAGGGGGGGCAATAATCCTCTTTCTTTAATTTCTTGCCCTTCTTCTCCTGTGCCTCTGTCTCCGTCTCTGTCTCGTCTGGCATTTTACGGGGCGGCATGTGCAGATCTTCCCTGATTTTCAAATCTTGCAAGTCTTTTCTTGCCTTCGGCCCATCCTTGGTCTTATCCGGCATGTTCATCCGTGTTGCGAGCAAGCTCTCAAGGACATTCTTATAAATATGCATTTGATCAAGGCAATGAGGTGTATCGAGTTTGTGCCAGTACTCCAAGTCCCAGAACACAGACCTCGTCTTCCATACCTTCCGCAGCGGCTCCGGCGCCTTTCTCATCGTCTTTCCCGGCGCGGGGCACTCCTTCCAGTTTTTCAACGGCTCATCGATTTCGGCACCACTCCGCTTACGTGGAGGTCCTCGATGCTCAGCGTGACCATTGAATAGATCTCCACGGTTTCTCCACGGATCGTCCTGTTCAAGCCATCTTCGATGCCCCATGTACACGATTTTCCCAGACCCGCCATCTTTCCTTGATGTTAGCTGCTGAGACGTTGTATCATCCATGCACCGCGTGCATCCGCAATATCCATGGCACACCTGGCCTGCCACATATCCGTAATCGAGATAGTCCTGCACTGTCGTGATCAGCGCGGCTCTCATGTTGAAATACTCACCTTTGCTGGCGTCCCATGTCTTGGCCGGTGTTTTCCATAACGTGTCTAACTCCTCTTGAAGTAGCCCCAGATACAAATTAATATTATTTCCTGGTTGTTTCGGCCCTTGAATAAGCATGCTCATGTGAATGTACTTCGATTTCGTGCACAACCAGGGGGGAGGTTGTACATCCATACAAACACGGGCCATGCACTATGGTTGGTGTTCTGGTTGCCAAACGGATTCATGCCATCGGTACACACGCCGAGCACGATGTTCCTTGCATCACTTTCAAAATACCGATAGAAGCTGTTCAACGCTCTCCACTGGCTTCCATCCTTCACGTGTCTCAGCTTCGGATCATCTCCATCGTCGGGCTTCTTCCTCTCTGCGTGCCAGCGCATTAGCTTTGCTTCCTTGGGATCTACAAAATACCTCTGGAGACGGGGAGTGATCGGTAAGTACCATACAACTTTCTGGGGACATTTCTTCCCGGCCTTCTTGTATCGAGAAGCATTGCACACCGGACAGCTTGTTTTTTCCGCGTGCTCCTTCCGATAAATTATGCAATCGTTGATGCATGCATGGTATCTAACGTGTGGAAAATCAAGAGGGCACACGATCTTCTTGGCCTCATCAACACTAGTAGGACATAGATTACCCGCGGGAAGAACATCCTTTAGGTACTTGAGATGCTCATCGAGGCTAGTGTCAGTCCATTTGTTTTTAGCCTTCGTCTTCAGGAGTTGGAGCGTGAAACTCAATCGGGTCACCTCAGGATTGCAACCATCATACAATGGAGTGTTCAAGTCTACCACCAGTTGCTCCAGCTTAGCCTCCTCTCTAGAAGCAGCTCTCTCAGTACTCGTCTCCTTGCGAAGCAATGCTTGAACATGAGGGTCCTGCACAATTGAACTTAGTACCGACGAACTCTGCTGCGTGGAGTCCATGTCGTTCTCTCCGCCGCCATGTCCGGCCCCTTCTCCTCCGCCATGTCCGGCCCCTTCTCCGCCGCCATGTCCGGCCTCTTCCCCGCCGCCATTATCGATCATCTCTTCGTCTTGCCCCGTGTCATCATTGCCTGCCCCGTCGGCATCCTCAACATCGTCATCCTCATCTTCAATTATCCACCGAGTATAGCCATCCATGAAACTAGTCATGAGCAGGTGCGCTTCGACACGACCATCGTCATGAGGGTCGAGCCAAACTATTCCTTTGCATTTTCGACACGGACATAAAACCTCTGTCCGGTTATTTTCTTTCATGTCTTGCACCGCCGACCGCAACCACCTGTCCACCATCGTTCCACTGACCATCGTCAACTCTGCACGGTAATAATAAAAAAATTGATTGTAAAAATGCATGGATGCATCAAAGTCATAAAAAAATTTGGCATGACCTTCCCTAAAAATAGGACATATATGGATCTAGAGTTTGCACAATTTAGCGGCGTCAACTCATGCCACACACAAAATTTCCACAAACATATCACACACACATAAACACATTTCCATTTTGCAAAAGCATGAAATTTTCATCACCTCTATCTCGATCGAGATCGAGCACACGGTGGAGATGGTGTTGTAGGGAGATCAAAAGTGCACAAAGCTCTTCTTGACAAAGATAGATCTAGTTAGGGGGCAAATATGTCACTTAACTAAATCCTACATCTACCTAGCTACCTAATTTGGGAGGAGACAACTTCAACTAGTGGAGGGGGAAGGAAAAAGAGAAAGGAGATGCATTAATGGAGGTGGTGTAGTT
>NC_057807.1:243389060-243395504 GCF_018294505.1 Triticum aestivum
CACCCGCACCCCCGGGCTGTTTGCCTCGGACCACCCCGGGTGCCCGCACTCCCAAACCCCGGGCACCCGCACCCCCCCGAATCAGCCCAACTCCATCACCGTTTCGGCCATAAGTTTCACCTCCGGAGTCCGATTTTGACGTTCTTTAGCTCGTTGAGTAGCTATTGACATCCCCCATCCATCTAGATAGGTTCCAACATCATTTGGTTCCATCAAAAATTTGGCATTTTGGCATCTTTTCATAGGCCATCCACCATATCATCCGCGAAACCACCTTTGCTTTCCGCAACCTAACCCATTTTTTATCCATATAGCATTTGTGGTTGCTTGAGTGGTGACTTGAGTCTCCTAAGGTGTTTCAGATACTTAGGGATGGTTGCTTCGTCATCAACCACCACCACCACTTCTGCATTGCTAACTCTGGAGCCACCAACGCATTCCGCTACCACCATTTGACATTTTCCTTGAGA
This sequence comes from Triticum aestivum, assembly GCF_018294505.1. Classification (NCBI taxonomy): domain Eukaryota; kingdom Viridiplantae; phylum Streptophyta; class Magnoliopsida; order Poales; family Poaceae; genus Triticum; species Triticum aestivum. The sequence goes on from NC_057807.1 coordinate 243,389,531, forward strand.
TTTTGAGTTCGTGGTTTTTTACCGTTTCCTAAGGTGTTTTGGCTACTTAGGGACGGGTCTATATCATCTTGGTATCTACATCAAGAACACCGCCACTCATCATCGCCGCGAGGTCGTCATCGACATCGACCACTTCACCAATTTGACAACCAAACCGTAAGCAAGAACGGTACCCTCTATATCATCTTGGTATTGTGGTATCCTATCTTTGTACATTCTTGCCATTACATTGTTAACCCCTTAGCCCATTTTGCGTCACTTTCCTATCGAGACTAGCCATTTGAGTATTGCCGGCAATGTTACTTGTGCACATTAGTGATCCATACCTTCCATTGCATACATACCATATCATATTGGTATCATCGTGGTATCATCATATCATCCCTTGGGTCACAAGATCGTTCTCACATATACACAATTGCTATCTTGGTTTGTGCATTTCGCATAAGTGGCCATATCAAAAAAATAAGCTTTTAAGCAAAAATAGAGCAAAGAGCTTGTGAGCAAGATCCATCATCATACCACATTGCACATAAGATTTTCCTATCCGATCATCTTGGATCATCTTGAAAAAAACACCGGGAACATCATACACGTAGCATACTTGGGATCGAAGGCTCATACATTTTGCATCTTATAGGTTGTGCACAAGTGTCGTATCTGCCTATTGAGCAATCGTGCTAGCGTCTCTCTTGAGTTGTGCAACAGGAGCGTTTTCCATGGTTTCCACATTTTGTGCTCATTCCTTGGTTGCATGACCCCATTTATCTATCCGTGTGTGTGTTTCCGTGTGCCACATATTGCTATTGGTCTACTTGTTTCACTTGCGAATTTGTGAATCTTTTCCAACATTATTGACTCTTGCTAACATTTTGCATCAAATTTTTGTGCCACTATCCTCACCGAGCTCCACCATATATAAGCTTTACTTGATAGGTGTGAGTGAACAAGTCCGGTATCAATTCCACTATTCTTTCATCTCACATTGAGTGAAACGGGATACATCCTCAACTTTGGGAAAAGGTAACTTGGTATTGTTTATCTCATTTCCTACTCACCTCTACTCGAGTCTTGTGATGGATAGGCAACGCATTTCATCTCCGGTCTTCCACGACAACAACAACGCGAACAACTACATCACCAAAACATCCATCTTCGGACTACAACGAGCAATGCAAGGCATTGAGCGACTCGCCATCGACATTCGCCAAAATGAAGCAAGGATAAGGGACTACCTCGACACGAAGTTGGCCGAACAAAGGGATCAAGTACGAGACATGATGGCCAACTACAAGTCTTCTTCCCCTTCGTCATCTTCAAGGTGGCGACGCTCAAGTGGCCAATCTTCGGAACGTCATCGAGCTCAAGCACTACAACACCATCAAGATGAAGATGCTCGCGATGCGTACACCTACAAGTCCCACAAAGCTCTACATCAAGCTATGGCTAAACTTCATGAGCACAAGAGAAGACCGCGAGACAAGCACCACTGAGATGTAGCTATGACTACTACCACCACTTCGGCATCTTTGCCAAGTGTTCTCAAGACCATCCACGGCGACGATGACGAGATGATCGAGTATGGGATTTTCCCTTCGGTCATGGAGGAGAGCGATGATGTGCCATCTTCGGCCTTCATCCACGGCGACGACGACGAGATAGTTGAGCATGGGATTTTCCCTTCGGTCATCGAGGAGAGCGATGATGTGCCATCTTCGGCCTTCATCCACAGCGACGACGACGAGATGGTTGAGCATGGGATTTTTCCTTTGACCACAGCGACGTATGATGACTTGAGTGACTTGTGCCACCATATTGAGAGTGAGAGTGACTTCGCCACTAGCCCCATATATGATGAGTTGCCCCAATTCCCATGTGAGGAGAGTTACCACCACCACCACGTGAGTGATTTGAGTGACTCCACCATATGTGGCATTGAGTGTACCTACCTTGAGGGAGTGAGTGAGCCACCACCACATAGAGAGTGTGAGGTAGTTGATAGGGCATGTGAGGCCATTTCGATTGCTAACAACTTGACCTCTACCTCTATTGTGTCTTCTCATTTGGTGCTAGGTCCCATATATGATGATGCGCCGATCCGCGATGACTTCGTCCTTCCTCTAGAGAAGACGATGGCCATGGTGGAATATGATGCACCTCACACATGGTTCCATCACGATGATGACATTGACCACGCTTTGGTCTTTCCCACCTCACCTACACCACCTGAGTGGAACGAGAAAGGTAACATAGGTGAAGGTGATGCTCTTGTCCCACTAGTGGACATCCTTGGTATTGATTGCTTGCATGATGTTGATCCACCTATTGGCATGCTTCATTCTAGTTTGACTTCCCCATGCGATGATTTACCCATTTATGATGAGTTTGATGATTGCCACGTGGAGTCTATTAGTTGTGATGTCATGTTACATAGGATTTCTTGTGGTAATTCTCTTGGTCACATCATGTTTGAGAATCCTCTTGACTTGTCATATGATAGCATGAGATCAAAAATATGTCATATTTGCAATCTCATCTTAGTGACTATGCATATGCCATCAACATAAACCCAATTTGCACATATAGCATAGACGACAAGCCCTTGGTTATTGGCATTTTTTTTCTTGTGATGATATTGGTATGCTTCCTTTGCATCATTTATCTCATATGCCATGCCATGACCACCTACCTTCGGATATGCATTGTCTTGGATGTTCTCCATTTTCTCCATATGATGTTTCCACTATTGCTCATGAGGACACCTCCAGAGTTTCCTCATACATTTTAGGAGATTTTGATTCATCCTATCCATTGCATGATCCCAATACTTGTGTGCACAATATGCTTCCCATGAATAAACATGCTATTGATGTGCCATATACTTCTATGCTAAATTTGCATCCCCATCGTGTCATACACAATAACTATTCTTTCATGATGGATGACATGTTCTTATACCATGCATCAAATTTCTTTGAGCGATGCTTATCTTGTGCTAACTCACATGTGCACATACACATCATGATGGATGATGTGTACATTTACCACACGCACAATTTCTTTAGTTTGTGTTTCTTTTGTGTAGGTACCCATGAATACTTGTCAACCTCACAATCCCATGAGTTGACAAAACGAGCTCTAGAGAGCAACGATGAATTGGGATTCCATGGAGTGTCTTTCCCACCGCTCTCTTCGCGCAAGGACTTCGCGCATTTCTTCTACATGGCTCTCACTTGGTTATGGGTTATTTACCACTTCTCACTTTATGCCCATATTGTCATGTTCACTTTGCATGATATGCTCATTCCTATGCCTTTGCCATGCATTTGTGACCCATGCTTTGCATTACACATGATGATTGATTCTACTACGTACATATGTATTTACAAGCTTGGTGGAGATATTGCTTGTTATTGCCATGTTTGCTATGTCCTCCATTCCTATGATGATATCTTCCTTTGCAATCGTGCTTGTGATATGCCATGTGCATTGCCTATGCCTACTCTTTGCTCACATGACATGATTGCCATGATTTCCTCTAGTGTGTTTCATCTTCGCTCCACTAGTTTGCATGACTTGATTTCTATGCTTTCTCATGTTGCATCCAACTCTTGGATTACTCGCTCCTATCACATGTTTGGTTGCAACCATGTCATTCCTTCACATATGCCATGTCCCACTGATTGCTACATGCTTGCCTTGATTGCCTCACACATGATGAACAATTGCTCTTTACATTGTGTTGAGTGCCACATTATCTTCACCACACCATATACACATTATGCTTGGATTGTCTTGCACTTGCATGTGTTTAGACATATCATCTTCTTTGGTGTTGTGAATGATTCTTATGCTTACCATCGACCATTTGTTGAGTGCTTTATGCATGTTTACTATGATCTTGAGGTAGATGCTTATTCTCTTGACACACATATTTGCATCGCTACCTCCCATTTACGTGCTCATTTCCATGATATCCTTGATATTTCTCAATTTACGTACTTACATGCCATGCCACACTCCCTTGTCACACCATATGCTATGCTTGATGACAACACTTGTTGGGTGAATCACCTCTTGAATGCTTCGTTTTGCTTTAATGCCAACCACATTTGTATTTCCAAGTGCTTGTTACCTTTGCTCCTTTTGAAGGAACTACAAGATGGTGAGACATTGGAGAGTGACCATTTCGAGCTTAACCATGATACGTGCTTGGTGGTTGTCCACTTCTACACGGCGACGCCATCTCTTTCCCATGGTGATGAAGATCACGATCCATGGACGGATCTCTCCCAAAGGGAGGGAGATGATGCGGAGCATCCCTCGACCATCACCATGGAGGTCACACCACCACTGCAAGCACGGAGAGAACCTACGACGAAAGCTCGCTCACACGCCATCGAGAACGAGGTCACTTCTTTCCTCTTCGAACTCCATTCGATTTCACATGTGAACCGGGTCCTACCTCAAACGGAGATATATTGCACTCTCAGGTACCGAGGAGATGACTGTGTGGAGGGGAGGACGAAAACCCGGACACACAAGAAGAATGAGAAGGAGAGAAGCGAAAAGAACGAGAGGAGTCGGAGCTCCCTGTACGCCCCGGGTGCCCGGCCCCGCAGCCCCGGGTGCCCGGGCCTCTTCCAGCTGCCGGCCCGGCCCACTCCGGGTGCCCGGCCCCTTGGCACCGGGTGCCCGGGCCACCCCCTCTACGGCCCAGCTCCCCCACTGGGTGCCCGGGCCATCACCCCCGGGTGCCCGGCCCAGCTCCTGGCGTGGCCTCGGCCCTCCCCGGGTGCCCAGCCATGTTGGGCCCGGGTGCCCGTCCCCCCCTCCAGCTGGCTCCCAGGTCGGTCCGGGTGCCCGACCCTCTACGCCCCGGGTGCCTAGCCACCTCTTGGCGCCCACCCCCTGTCCGGACCGGGTGCCCGGTCCCTCACACTCCGGGTGCCCGGACCCCTCCGCGTGCCTGCGTGCACTTTTGGGTTTTGACCCTTGTATCCCCCTCTCCCTCACAATTTGTCCCTAGACTATAAGTACCTCCCACCTAGCTCATTTAGGGGATAGCTAAGAATAGAGACAAATCATAGAGCTTAGCTCATGTACCTCCCCTTATGGGATTCCTCTTGAGAGAGAAGACTCCATTGGAGTACAAGACCTCCATTGGAGAAGATCCCTAGGGATTCAAGCACCCCTTGGGGGAAGGATCTACCTAGATCATCAAGCCCTCATCTCCTTCTGTAACGCCCCGGATTCGATGCGCCAGGTGTCTTCCAGTTATTCGTCGTCGTTGCCATGTCATTTGCTTGCATGTTGCATTTTGCCATGTCATCATGTGCATTGCATTGCATTGCATACGTGTTCGTCTCATGCATCCGAGCATTTTCCCCATTGTTCGTTTTGCAATCTGACACTCCTATGTCATCCAGCGTCCCTGTCTTGCCTCTTTTCGTGTGCAGGAGTTAAACTTTCTCGGAATGGACCGAGGTTTGCCAAGCGGCCTTGGTACACCACCGGTAGACCGCCTGTCAAGTTTCGTGCCATTTGGAGTCCGTTTGATACTCCAACGGTTAACCGGGGAGCCGTAAATGCATCTTTTGTGTGCAGCCCAACACCCCTCCAAAGTGGCCCAATAACCCATCCAAACCCTCTCCATGCTCTCGGTCGTTCGATCACGATCGCGTGGCCGAAAACCGCTCCTCATTTGGAGTCTCCTAGCTCCCTCTACCTATATATATATGCCTCACCCCAAAATTCGCGGATGAATTCCCCTAACCCTAGTCTCCTCCTTCCTCCCGCCGCCGGACACATCCACCCCGCGCCCGGACCTGTCCAGCCGCCGCCCCGTCCAATTCGCCGCCGCCACCTGTCCAACGTCGTCTCTCCGTCGCCGGCCCACCCAAGCCCGGGCCAGGCCCGCCCCGACCGCGACCAGGCCCGAGGCGCCCGCCTCGCCCGCACCACTGCCCGTCCC
>NC_057807.1:243395998-243398497 GCF_018294505.1 Triticum aestivum
CCTCCGCGTCGGCGCCCCGTCGCCATCGCATTCCGGCCCCGCTTCCCGCTAGATCCGCCGTCCCCGCTCCTCCCCGGCCCCGGCCACGACATCTCCGGCCACATCTCCGGTGAACCTCGAAGACCGTGCCCAGATCCAGATCCGGTCAAGCGGAGGTGGACCCTTTTTTTTCCCTAAGTCATGTAATACTTTTGCATAATGTTGCCCTGTTCATTGCATCATAACTCCGCATCCGTAGCTCCGTTTCATGTAGATGACATATCAAAATGTTTGTCATGAGATGCTCTACATTTTGTTCCATTGTGCCATGCTTGTTTGAGATCATCTTGATGCCCGAATCATCGTTGCAATAGTGCTATATAATGTTGTCGGCTGTCTGTTAACAGAACATGCTCATTTGTCATTTTTGTCATGTTTAATGTGTGCCTCCTATGAGCTTGATGTCTACATGTGTTTTGAGCTACATCATGCCATCCTCACAGTGGTGCCATTCATGTATTTTTGTGAGTCTTGTACTGAGAGTATCAAGCTTGTTAAGTAGGGTACTTGCTGTTGCTGTTTTGCTAGTCTGAATCTGCTATATCATGATGCTATGTAAACCTGCTACTACAAGTCATTATATGCATAATCTAGATATGTTCACTAAGGATGTTTTGTTATACATGTCATCCTCTATCCATTCATGCCCATGGTTGCATGTATATCCTGCTGTAACATGTTGTTATCTTGCCCACAAAACTGCTAAATAATGTTGCTGTCAGCCTGTTAACATTAAGTTCAGTTTTGCCATGTGTTTTGCTAGTGATCCATGCACCCTATGAACTTGTTCTTGCCATGCTTAGCTTCGTAAACATGTCTGCTTACTGTTGGTTACCTTTCCATGCCATTTATTGCTCTGTGGTGAGTGGTACGAGCTCACCAACATGCCTACTTATTGTTGTTCCTGCCATGTATGAATCTGTCATATCACTTGCTATGTTTACATGGGTGCCATCATATTTTCTGTGCCCTTTTGGCTCATGGTTAGTAAGGGACATTTGTTCTATGCGTCTAGTAGATTCATGCCATGCCTTTGTTTGCCATGTGAAGTTCTTGTAGCATGTTTTTTGATACCTATAAACATTGTAACCTGATGTTATTTCTGCCAAGTCTGAAACTGTTATTATTTGCAATCTTGCCATGTCCTTTTAAGCATGTTCTAGTGGTTTCCGGAGATAGCTCAGTGTTCATGTTTTGTCATGCTTTACCTGTACTTCATGCCCATGCCTTTTGTTATTATGTTGGGGTGATGTAGCATATTGCTTTGATGCTTGCTAGATGCCTAGTTGTTGTTTTGGACAGCTTGTCCTTTAAACTTGTATAGGGTGTATGTGTTGAACCGTTGCTCCATTTTGAGTGTGCTCTATATGAAACTTGCTTAAGAATTGCATGTAGTTTCATATTATCATGTTGCATCCATGTTTTGAGGTGTTTTCTTGATGTTTGTATGCATTTAGCATCAATGCCATGTTTACCTTGTCTTGCTCATATCTTCTAGGCCGTAGCTCCGAACTAATTGAACTTTATATGCAACTTGACTAGAATTTCGTGTCGATCATCTTGGTGCATCTTAACTTGTTGTTTAACAACTTGAACATAAGGTTTATTCAGATCTGGACCAATTTCAAAATTTACATATGAGGACTTACCGGAATTGTTATATGTTGTTTCCGGCCTCATTTAAACTTGCTTTGATGTGTCGCTCTTGTATGCATCATCTCTTACCATGAGTAGCTTCATGTAGCCTTTGTCATGCATCATGCTTGGTTGAGCATTGTGTGGTGTGTTTACTATGTTGTGTGCTTCTTCTCGATAGTTCCCGTTTCGTTGCGATCGTGAGGATTCATTCGTCTACGCTTGGTTCGTCTTCATGGCTTCATCTTCTTCATGGACTCGTTCTTCTTCCTTGTGGGATTTCAGGCAAGATGACCATTTTCCTTGGATCTCATTAGTATCATTGCTATTTCGTTCTATCGCTATGCTGCGGTACCTATCTTTTGCTCTTCAAGCCTCCCAAATTGCCATGTCAGCCTCTAACCTTTTCACCCTTCCTAGCGAACCATTGTTTGGCTATGTTACCGCTTTGCTCAGCCCCTCTTATAGCATTGTTAGTTGCAGGTGAAGTTGAAGATTGCTCCCTAGTGGACAGGATTTTGTTGGGATATCACAATATCTCTTATTTAATTAATGCATCTATATACTTGGTAAAGGGTGGAAGACTCGGCCTTATGCCTGGTGTTTTGTTCCACTCTTGCCACCCTAGTTTCCGTCATACCGGTGTTATGTTCCCGGATTTTGCGTTCCTTACGCAGTTGGGTGATTTATGGGACCCCCTTGATAGTTCGCTTTGAATAAAACTCCTCCAGCAAGGCCCAACCTTGGTTTTACCATTTGCCTCACCTAGCCCTTTTTCCCTTGGGTTTCCGGAGCCCGAGGGTCATCTTTATTTTACCCCCCACC
>NC_057807.1:243398761-243400305 GCF_018294505.1 Triticum aestivum
GCTCCTCCGAGTGTTGGTCCAAACTAGAGCACCGTGCGGGACCATTCCTTGGAAACTTGGATTACGTTGGTACCTGTACGCTTAGCTTATCCGGTGTGCCCTGAGAACGAGATATGTGCAGCTCCTATCGGGATTTGTCGGCACAGCGGGTGGTCTTGCTGGTCTTGTTTTACCATTGTCGAAATGTCTTGTAAAACGGGATTCCGAGACTGATCGGGTCTTCTTGGGAGAAGGTATATCCTTCGTTGATCGCGAGAGCTTATCATGGGCTAAGTTGGGACACCCCTGCAGGGTATTAACTTTCGAAAGTCGTGCCCGCGGTTATGTGGCAGATGGGAATTTGTTAATGTCCGGTTGTAGATAACTTGACACCAGATCCGAATTAAAACGCATCAACTGCGTGTGTAGCCGTGATGGTCTCTTCTCGGCGGAGTCCGGGAAGTGAACACGGTTTCTGTGTTATGATTGACGTAAGTAGGAGTTCGGGATCACCTCTTGATCATTGCTAGCTTCACGACCGTTTCGTTTTCTCCCTTCTCGCTCTTATTTGGGTATGTTAGCCACCATATATGCTTAGTCGCTGCTGCAACCTCACCACTTTACCCCTTCCTTTCCCATTAAGCTTTGCTAGTCTTGATACCCATGGTAATGGGATTGTTGAGTCCTCGTGGCTCACAGATTACTACAACAACAGTTGCAGGTGCAGGTTATGCGATGATCATGATGCGAGAGCGATGTTTGCTTGTTTTGGAGTTCTTCTTCTGCTTCTTCTTCGATCAGGGGATAGGTTCCAGGTCGACAGCCTGGGCTAGCAGGGTGGATGTCGTTCGAGTTTCTGTTTGTGTTTCATCCGTAGTCGGATGGTGCTCTTATTTAAGATGATGTTGTATTCGTGTGGCATTGTATGCCTTTGGTATGTATCCCCATCTATTATGTAATGTTGATGTAATGATATCCACCTTGCAAAAGCGTCTTCAAGATGCGCTTCTATCCCTGGTGGGACCTTCGAGTTCCTTTAGGATAGGGTCGCATCTTGGGCGTGACACCTTCCTATGATTTGGGATGAACTCTACCATGTATCTTCTTTCCCTTTGATTGTTCATGTACCTTGTGGATCTTGTGTGTTTGTTGGTCTAGTGGATGTGTGATTGGACTTGTTCTTGAGTGTTCCTCTTGTTTTCTCTCTTGTATTCATCTTGTTCCTAGGGATTCCCCCTCCAATTCGTGAAAGATATTCACTAAGGGTTTCACCCTACAACATCTTGGTATCATGAGCCACGTTGATCACGAAATTGGAGCCTCCCTTCTTTGTTTTCTAGCCTAATTTTGTGTGTTCTTCCCCATTTTCGAAAATTCCCCACCAAAAATAGGCCCAAATTTTTTGTGATTTGTTGGTTTGATGAGATTTTGTTGGATTTGATCCACGGATTTGCTTGGTTTCAAGTGGATCTAGCATTCCCCTCATCCACCTCCACCTTTCCCTCCACGAAATCCACCAATTTCTCCCATATTCCCACGAACTTCCGCCCAAATCCGACGCCCCC
>NC_057807.1:243400644-243413653 GCF_018294505.1 Triticum aestivum
TCACCTCCGGAGTCCGATTTTGACGTTCTTTAGCTCGTTGAGTAGCTATTGACATCCCCCATCCATCTAGATAGGTTCCAACATCATTTGACTCCATCAAAAACTTGGCATTTTGGCATCTTTGCATAGGCCATCCACCATATCATCCGCAAAACCACCTTCGCTTTCCGCAACCTAACCCATTTTTGATCCATATAGCATTTGTGGTTGCTTGACTGGTGACTTGAGTCTCCTAAGGTGTTTCGGTTACTTAGGGGCGGTTGCTTCATCATCAACCACCACCACCACTTCCGCATTGCTAACTCCGGAACCACCAACGCATTCCGCTACCACCATTTGACATTTTCCTTGAGATTTTGAGTTCGCGGTTTTTTATCGTTTCCTAAGGTGTTTCGGCTACTTAGGGACGGGTCTATATCATCTTGGTATCTACATCAAGAACACCTCCACTCATCATCTCCGCGAGGTCGTCATCGACATCGACCACTTCACCAATTTGACTACCAAACGTAAGCAAGAACGGTACCCTCTATATCATCTTGGTATTGTGGTATCCTATCTTTGTACATTCTTGCCATTACATTGTTAACCCCTTAGCCCATTTTGCGTCACTTTCCTATTGAGACTAGCCATTTGATTATTGCCGGCAACGTTACTTGTGCACATTAGTGATCCATACCTTCCATTGCATACATACCATATCATATTGGTATCATCGTGGTATCATCATATCATCCCTTGTGTCACAAGATCGTTCCCGCATATACACAATTGCTATCTTGGTTTGTGCATTTCGCATAAGTGGCCATATCAAAAAAAAAGCTTTTAAGCAAAAAGAGAGCAAAGAGCTTGTGAGCAAGAGCCATAGCATCATACCACATTGCACATAAGATTGTCATATCCGATCATCTTGGATCATGTTGAAAAGAACACCGGGAACATCATACACATAGCATACTTGGGATCGAAGGCTCATACATTTTGCATCTTATAGGTTGTGCACAAGTGTCATATCTGCCTATTGAGCAATCATGCTAGTGTCTCTCTTGAGTTGTGCAACACGAGCGTTTTCCATGGTTTCCACATTTTGTGCTCATTCCTTGGTTGAACGACCCCATTTATCTATCCGTGTGTGTGTTCCCGTGTGCCACATATTGCTATTGGTCTACTTGTTTCACTTGCGAATTTGTGAATCTTTTCCAACATTATTGGCTCTTGCTAACATTATGCATCAAATTTTTGTGCCACTATCCTCACCGAGCTCCACCATAAGCTTTACTTGATAGGTGTAAGTGAACAAGTCCGGTACCAATTCCACTATTCTTTCATCTCACATTGAGTGAAACGGGATACATCCTCAACTTTGGGAAAAGGTAACTTGGTATTGTTTATCTCATTTCCTACTCACCTCTACTCGAGTCTTGTGATGGATAGGCAAGGCATTTCATCTCCGGTCTTCCACGACAACGACAACGTGAACAACTACATCACCAAAACATCCATCTTCGGACTACAACGAGCAATGCAAGGCATTGAGTGCCTCGCCATCGACATTCGCCAAAATGAAGCAAGGATAAGGGACTACCTCGACACCAAGTTGGCCGAACAAAGGAATCAAGTACGAGACATGATGGCCAACTACAAGTCTTGATCCCCTTCGTCATCTTCAAGGCGGCGACGCTCAAGTGGCCAATCTTCGAAACATCATCGAGCTCAAGCACTACAACACCATCAAGATGAAGATGCTCGCGATGCATACACCTACGGCCAAACTTCATGAGCACAAGAGAAGACCGCGAGACAAGCACCACCGAGACGGAGCTACGACTACTACCACCACTTCGGCATCTTCGCCAAGTGTTCTTAATGCTATCCACGGCGACGATGACGAGATGATCGAGCATGGGATTTTCCCTTCGGTCATGGAGGAGAGCGATGATGTGCCATCTTCGGCCTTCATCCACGGTGACGATGACGAGATAGTTGAGCATGGGATTTTCCCTTCGGTCATCGAGGAGAGCGATGATGTGCCATCTTCGGCCTTCATCCACGGCGACGATGACGAGATGGTTGAGCATGGGATTTTCCCTTTGACCACGGCGACGTATGATGACTTGAGTGACTTGTGCCACCATATTTAGAGTGAGAGTGACTTCACCACTAGCCCCATATATGATGAGTTGCCCCAATTCCCATGTGAGGAGAGTTACCACCACCACGTGAGTGATTTGAGTGACTCCACCATATGTGACATTGAGTGCACCTACCTTGAGGGAGTGAGCGAGACACCACCACATAGAGAGTGTGAGGTAGTTGATAGGGCATGTGAGGCCATTTCGATTGCTAACAACTTGACCTCTACCTCTATTGTGTCTTCTCTATTTGGTGCTAGGTCCCATATATGATGATGCGCCGATCCACGACGACTTCGTCCTTCCTATGGACAAGACAATGGCCATGGTGGAATATAATGCACCTCCCACATAGTTCCATCATGATGATGACGTTGACCACGATTTGGTCTTTCCCACCTCACCTACACCACTTGAGTGGAACGAGAAAGGTAACACAGGTGATGGTGATGCTCTCGTCCCACTAGTGGACATCCTTGGTATTGATTGCTTGCATGATGTTGATCCACCTATTGGCATGCTTCATTCTAGTTCGACTTCCCCATGCGATGATTTACCCATTTATGATGAGTTTGATGATTGCCACGTGGAGTCTATTAGTTGTGATGCCATGTTACATAGGATTTCTTGTGATAATTCTCTTGGTCACATCATGTTTGACAATCCTCTTGACTTGTCATATGATATGCATGAGATCAAAAATATGTCATATTTGCAATCTCATCTTAGTGACTATGCATATGCCATCAACATAAACCCAATTTGCACATATGGCATAGACGACAAGCCCTTGGTTATTGGCATTTTTTTTCTTGTGATGATATTGGTATGCTTCCTTTGCATCATTTATCTCATATGCCATGCCATGACCACCTAGCTTCGGATATGCATTGTTTTGGATGTTCTCCATTTTCTCCATATGATGTTTCCACTATTTCTCATGAGGACACCTCCATCGTTTCCTCATACATTTTAGGAGATTTTGATTCATCCTATCGATTGCATGATCCCAATACTTGTGTGCACAATATGCTTCCCATGAGTAAACATGCTATTGATGTGCCATATACTTCTATGCTAAATTTGCATCCCCATCGTGTCATACACAATAACTATTCTTTCATGATGGATGACATGTTCTTATACCATGCATCAAATTTCTTTGAGCGATGCTTATCTTGTCCTAACTCACATGTGCACATACACATCATGATGGTTGATGTGTACATTTACCACGTGCACAATGTCTTTGGTTTGTGTTTCTTTTGTGTAGGTACCCATGAATACTTGTCAACCTCACAATCCCCTGAGTTGACAAAACAAGCTCTAGAGAGCAACGATGACTTGGGATTCCATGGAGTGTCTTTCCCACCGCTCTCTTCGCGCATGGACTTCGCACATTTCTTCTACATGGCTCTCACTTGGTTATGGGTTATTTATCACTTCTCACTTTATGCCCATATTGCCATGTTCACTTTGCATGATATGCTCATTCCTATGCCTTTGCCATGCATTTGTAACCCATGCTTTGCATTACACATGATGATTGATTCTACTACGTGCATATGTATTTACAAGCTTGGTGGAGATATTGCTTGTTATTGCCATGTTTTCTATGTGCTCCATTCCTATGATGATATCTTGCTTTGCAATCGTGCTTGTGATATGCCATGTGCATTGCCTATGCCTACTCTTTGCTCACATGACATGATTGCCATGATTTCCTCTAGTGTGTTGCATCTTCGCTCCACTAGTTTGCACGACTTTGATGTCTATGCTTTCTCATGTTGCATCCAATTCTTGGATTACTCGCTCCTATCACATGTTTGGTTGCAACCATGTCATTCATTCACATATGCCATGTACCATTGATTGCTACATGCTTGCCTTGATTGCCTCGCACATGATGAACAATTGCTCTTTCCATTGTGTTGAGTGCCACATTATCTTCACCACACCATATACACATTATGCTTGGATTGTCTTGCGCTTGCATGTGTTTAGACATATCATCTTCTTTGGTGTTGTGAATGATTCTTATGCTTACCATTGACCATTTGTTGAGTGCTTTATGCATGTTTACTATGATCTTGAGGTAGATGCTTATTCTCTTGACACACATATTTGCATCGCTACCTCCCATTTACATGCTCGTTTCCATGATGTCCTTGATTTTTCTCAATTTACGTACTTACATGCCATGCCACACTCCCTTGTCACACCATATGCTATGCTTGATGACAACACTTGTTGGGTGAATCACCTCTTGAATGCTTGGTTTTGCTTTAATGCCAACCACATTTGTATTTCCAAGTGCTTGTTATCTTTGCTCCTTTTGAAGGAATTACAAGACGGTGCGACATTGGAGAGTGACCATTTCGAGCTTCAACATGATACGTTCTTGGTGGTTGCCCACTTCTACACGGTGACGCCATCTCTTTCCCATGGTGATGAAGATCGTGATCCATGGACGGATCTCTCCCAAAGGGGGGGAGATGATGCGGAGCATCCCGCGACCATCACCATGGAGGTCACACCACCACCGCAAGCACGGAGAGAACCTACGACGAGAGCTCGCTCACACGCCATCGAGAACGCGATCACTTCTTTCCTCTTCGAACTCCATTCGATTTCACATGTGAACCGGGTCCTACCTCAAACGGAGATATATTGCACTCTCACGTACCGACGAGATGACTGTGTGGAGGCAAGGACGAAGACCCGGACACACAAGAAGAAGGAGAAGGAGAGAAGCGAGAAGAACGAGAGGAGTCGGAGCTCCCTGGACGCCCCGGGTGCCCGGCCCCGCAGCCCCGGATGCCCGGGCCTCTTCCAGCTGCCGTCCCGGCCCACTCCGGGTGCCCGGCCCCTTGGCACCGGGTGCCCGTGCCAACCCCGCTCCGGCCCAGCTCCCCCACAGGGTGCCCGGGCCATCACCACCGGGTGCCCGGCCCAGCTCCTGGCGCGGCCTCGGCCCTCCCCGGGTGCCCGGCCATGTTGGGCCCAGGTGCCTGGCACCCCCTCCAGTCGGCTCCCAGGTCGGTCCGGGTGCCCGGCCCTCTACGCCCCGGGTGCCCGGCCACCTCTTGGCGCCCGCCCCTGTCCGGACCAGGTGCCCGGTCCCTCGCACTCCGGGTGCCCGGACCCCTCCGCGTGCCTGCGTGCACTTTTGTGTTTTGACCCTTGTATCCCCCTCTCCCTCACAATTCGTCCCTAGACTATAAGTACCTCCCACCTAGCTCATTTATGGGATAGCTAAGAATAGACACAAATCATAGAGCTTAGCTCATGTACCTCCCCTTGTGGGATTCCTCTTGAGAGAGAAGACTCCATTGGAGTACAAGACCTCCATTGGAGAAGATCCCTAGGGATTCAAGCCCCCCTTGAGGGAAGGATCTACCTAGATCATCAAGCCCTCATCTCCTTCCTAGGATTTGTGATGAACTCTACCATGTATCTTATTTCCCTTTGATTGTTCATGTACCTTGTGGATCTTGTGTGTTTGTTGGTCTAGTGGATGTGTGATTGGACTTGTTCTTGAGTGTTCCTCTTGTGTTCATCTTGTTCTTGGGGATTCCCCATCCACTTCGTGAAAGATCTTCACTTAGGGTTTCACCCTACAACACACCGTTAACAAATAAACCCTAAAACCCTAGGTGCACGATTGCTGCATGCGCGGGTACCGGGTACGTGGTGGAGCGGACCTTTGTAGGAATTGTCAGCTCGCGTGATAATTTGATCCATAGGAGTTGATGGTCGGGACCACAGGTGAACGACCCGGAGGCGGTGGTTCGCCAGTTGCCATAGATCGAGTAGCCACGTTTAAAATATCATTTTTTTAGCGGGGTAAGAGTTCCGATTTTCAATGGCGCGTTATAAGTACTAAGTAGTTTTTAGAACGATTGGTATGGAGGGAAAATGGAATTCAGAACTAGTACCTCCTTGGTGTATGGTTGTATGGGTTTATGTTGCGATATGTTGAACCTGATAGTTCTAGGGCAAATACTATGGTTTAGATGTTGGTTTTCAGTAATGAAAATCAGAAGGGGGAAACCCTTCTTTGATAAAAAAAACTACTACCTCCGTCCTGGTTTACTAGTCCCCATCGTATTTTGGGTCAAAATTTGTCCATGAATTTTACTTGTAAAATGTGAATGGAAAACGAGATTTTGTTATACCCAAACAAAAAAGGACTGGAGGGAGTGATTGCTCTGACACGGATGCGACCTCTAATAGCACAGGCATTGAACCGACACACTGGCCAAGAGGGCCCAGTCGCTGCAGGCCCGGCTGAACACGCCTCCTCGCTGCATGCAACCGGCTTTAGACTGCCCCACCTGCCTCCATTGAATCCGTGCATGTGTCGGCAACACGTCCTTTCACGAGCCGGCCAGCATTTTAGAACACAAAAAATGAACAAAATATAATTAATTACGCATGGTCTTGACTTGTTGTGCTCGCACTGCTAGCAGGAACTAGATGTTTTTCTTTATTTATAACTCTTGTCACATTTTTTTGGCTTTGAAGTGAATCATGGTTGTCGACATTATCTATGAATGTGCAGATATCTGTGAACATGAGTTTGATGTGGAAGTTGAACTTGGAATGTTGGGCTTGCGCGTGAACTATACCATGTCCAATGCTTCATATGTTATTGTTTGGAAAGTAATTGCTGTTATTACATGACACGAAAAAAATTATTTTGTGCCACATCAGTAGATGCACGGACATCAGAACAGGCATGCTGACTGGATAAACATTCGAACCTAGGTATTATGAAGGAAAATTTGTATTGACAATAATTTTAGATAGCAGGAAACGCCTAGCCTGCTCTGCCTCTGCTAGCTTCTTTCTGGCTTCTTCCATCTCTTCTTTGGCTTGGGTGAAGAGAGCATCTGATTGCTCTTTTCACTTCTTTAGGAACTAGCCTACATTCTCAAGGGTTGCTGCACGCTTTCTTTCAGCCTTTACTAGAGCCACCAGAACATGAATAGTTGACGACTCCACCTGGCTTGTGTGTAATCCAGCATCATCTGGGAATTTGCACCTTGTGTCTAATCCAGCATCATTAGGGAACTGGCACCTTGTGTGTAATCCAGCCTTATTTTGGTAACATGATCGCGAGGTTGATCATACTTCCCTCTTCGTAGGAACTGCATCCTGACATGAAGTTACTTCTTTTTTAGATCAATACTCAGAGCAATCCAGACCCATTTAGTAGAAGCTAGATAAACAGGACTCGGAGAAGTGAATTCAAAAGGAAAAAATATAAAAACAGACTACAAGGTGAGAACACCCATTTCCTACATCAAGCTAAAAACAAAAGCATTAGGATGATTAAGACTCTTACTCTTATTATTACACATCAAAGAACACGAGGCTAAGAGAAATAGAAACTACAACATATACACATCGAAGAACACAAGGCTAAGTGAAAGTAATTGAAAGGGTGTTACTTACCAAAGCTCGTTTTATAGGTCGGTGCAGCTCCTCTTTAACTTGCTACGCTCCTTGAAGATGTCCCCGATATCCCATGTTTGGTCTTCATTGCTCCTTTATACGTCTCCAACGTATCTATAATTTTTTTTATTGTTCCATGCTGTTTTATTATGAATCTTGGATGTTTTATAATCATTTTATAGTCATTTTATATAATTTTTTGGTACTAACCTATTGACATAGTGCCAAGTGCCAGTTGCTGCCTTTTCCATGTTTGTTACATCACAGGAAATTAATATCAAACGGAGTCCAAATGCCCTGAAACTTCACGGAGAATTTTTATGAGCCAGAAGGAAGAAGTTAGGCCCTGGTTGCACCTAGGGGGGTTCCGAGGAGGGGACAACCCACCAGGGTGCGCCAGGAGGCCCTGGTGCACCCTAGTAGGTTGTGCCCACCTCGGGTGCCCCCCGGACCGCCTCTTTGCTCTACAAATACTGCAATATTTGAGGAACCCTCGAAGCGTCGACGAAATATTCATCCAGCGGCTGCAGAGTCCAGAACCACTAGATCCAATCTAGACACCATCACAGAGGGGTTCACCACTTCCATTAGTGCTTCTCCGATGATGCATGCGTAGTTATTTGTAGACCTTTGGGTCCGTAGTTAGTAGCTAGATGGCTTCCTCTCTCTCTCTCTGAATTCTCAATACAATGGTCTCTTGGAGATCCATATGATGTAACTCTTTTGCGATGTGTTTGTTGGGATCTGATGAACTTTGAGTTTATGATCAGTTATATCTTTTTATATTCATGAAAGTTATTTGAGTTTCTTTGATCTCTTATATGCATGATCTCTTATAGCCTCGTATTTCTTCTCCGATATTTGGGTTTTGTTTGGCCAACTTGATATATTTATCTTGCAATTGGAAGCGGTGCCCGGTAGTGGGTTCGATCTTACGGTGCTTGATCCTAGTGACAGAAAGGGAACTCACATGTATGTATGGTTCCTACTAAGGATAAAAAGATGGGATCTATATCTAACGCAATAGATAAATGGATCTTATCTACATCATGTCATCGTTCTTATTGCATTACTCCGTTTCTCCATGAACTTAATACACTAGATGCATGATGGATAGCGGTCGATTTGTGGAGTAATAGTAGTAGATGCAGGCATGACTCTGTCTACTAATCTTGGACATGATGCCTATGTAATGATCATTGCCTGGATATCGTCATAATTATTTGAAGTTCTATCAATTGCCCAATAGTAATTTGTTTACCCACCGTTTGCTATTTTTCTCGAGAGAAGCCGCTAGTGAAACCTATGGCCCCTTGGTCTTCTTTCTCATATATTTGCTTGCGATCTATTGAACCAAAAAATATAAAAATACTTTGCTGCACTTTATTTTATTTATGATCTGTTATTTCAATCTATCTCAATTTTCTCCCGTCTCCGTGCCAATTTCTAGCGTCGTACCCCGAAAGAGATTGACAACCCTTTAACACATCCGGTTGCGAGTTGCTGTTATTTGTGTGCAGGGGATGTTTATGTTGTGTTGCGTGGTTCTCCTACTGGTTCGATAACCTAGGTTTCATATCTGAGGGACATACCTACCGCCGCTGTGATGCATCATCCCTTCCTCTTTGGGGAAATACTGACGTAGCTTCAAGCGACATCAAAAGGAATTTCTAGCGCCGTTGTCGGGGAGGATCTTCAACTTAACCAAGTTCCTAATCACAAATCTTATCTCCTTGCAATTTACATTATTTGCCATTTGCCTCTCACTTTCCTGTCCCCCACTTCACAAAAATTTGCCATTTTATTTGCCTCACTTTTCCGTTCGTCGTTTTCTTGCTTTCTAGTATTGATGGCTAGCGTCCCTACTCCTCCTTTGTCACTAGATTTTGAAGTTCTTTACTTCAAGCAAAGACAAGGAGAAAATCTGAAAGATGCCTGGTATAGGCTTATGGAATCGTATCGTGTTTCCAATCTAAAGGGGATGTTGTTGATACTTATGAAAAGATGAAAATCATATTTGGGCATCCCAAGGGAGATCATGTTGAGCCAACTAACCTTCTATGCTTTTATCAAAATGAAACAATCAAAGAGATGAAGACTAGTTTGGATACGAAAAATATACTACTAGTAATACTCACGCATCTTGTGGGCAACATTAAAGCACCCATCTGCCATGTTAGAGCATCTCCAACAGAAGCGCAATGCGCGGCACTTTAAAAAAGCGTTTACATCGTCGGAGTAGCTAGTTTTTGCGGGCCCAGAGTGCTGAGATTGAGAAGTAGAGATAGATAGTAGAGACTAGAGAGTAGAGACATAGATACTAGTTCTCAGCATAGATATAGCATAGATAGATAAAAAAAGATAGTTAAACTACTCCTTGTCGTCCGACTCCTCCTCGGTGATGTCCTCCTCTGATGTCTCAATGGAGGCGTGAATATATTGATCATTGTCGGATTCGCAGGGCAACGCTGCTCCTAGCCTCATGTTGAATTGAGCGTCCGCTTTTCCCGTACGCTTGTCCTCGCAATAGGTGGTTCGCTCCGCCCTCCTCTTCTCCCTCTCCGCCCTCCTTTGCGCGTAGAACTCATGCTCGTTGATGATGTCCTATGGGAAGCGTTGGCGCCACAGCTCCATGGCTTCCTCGTCCATCTCGGTGATGCCGAGACGGTGCTCCCGCCTCCGGTTGTTGCGACGATCCTCATCGGTGATAAGCCGCAGCAGAGGCGCGAGCTCCTGCGCCCGCTCGCACGTCGGCACGTTGGGGAAGTTCAATGTTCTGTGAGGCCATCGGAGGCACCACCCGCTATGTCGTACGTGCGGGCGGCCTCGTTGGCGGTGTCGAAATTGCCAAGGCCGAGGCACATCCCGCGGAACCGGATCTCAGCGGAGAAGCCGCCGGAGGGGCGCGCACGGACGCCGTGGTATCCCTAAGTTTCCCGGCGATGCGGCGGCATGGTGGCGCGGCAGCGGCGAGGCGAGAAAGAGCGAGGAGAGAGCAGTGGCGAGGCGCAGAGCGGGAAGAGAGCGGTGGTGAGGCGCAGAGCGGGGAGAGAGCGGTGGCACGGCACAGAGCGGTGGGAGGGCGTTGGATTGTATAAAGCGCGTCGGACGCCGTGCGCCAAAACTAGCGCGCGCCCGGCCTCTTTTTCCCGTGCGCACGCTATCCTTTCCCGATGTCCCTTCTATCTCTACTCTCTTCTCTACGGTTATATTTATTTTATATTTAATATTTATCTCTAGTTCTCTACTCTTTTAAAAAACAGAGTTGGTAATGATGGTGTGCCTGCCATCTTGCAATATAGGCCGTCCGATTTATATCCGACGGATAGGAAGGAAACTATGGCATTTTTGTAGATAGATACCCACACCCCTCTCCATATTTGCAAATAAGGCCTTTCCTCGTTCATCCTTTTCTCCCACAACATAAACTACTCATAAAAATGCATCTTGATGTTCCGTGCAACGCATGGGCATCTTGCTACTTCTAAACAACTTTCCATGATTTGCCATACTACTGGTTACATATGAAGAACCTACCCAAGCACAACGTGATACAGGAGCGATGCACAATTACAAGCTGATATTCTGTTGGACAATGGAGGCTATAACCAATTACTTTGACGGGAACAATAGCAACCAAGAAATTTGAAGGGTAGGTATGAACAAAATTGGAACTGCACGTGTACTGCTAAGTGATTCAATACACACATTACCAATCGAGGAGGAGAATGATGGTCACGGTGGCCTCTATGCATCATGGTCGGCAACGGGAGTTAGTATATTGTCCATGACGGTGGTGCTTCTGTGCTTGGCGTCATCTTCCAGGAAGCAGATCCGAGACAGTGGAAGACGACGCCGGGGAAGAGGCTCCGTGTACGACAACAAAGGTGGACCGGCTCTAGTGCGGCGTACGAGGTCGTCGATGAGGCAGATGCGCTGGGGTGGACGAGTGCGCCGATGTAGAAGGGGGAGGAGCATGAAGGCTGCGTTGCCTCGGAGAAGTCTATTTTGCGGTGGAGATAGAAAATGGGGAGTATTCAGGTGCACTACTCTGGGTGCTGGGGTGGGGTTGGCTGGGTAGGGTGAACTTGAAGTTTCAAAAACAGCCCCCTACCAAGCATCATCCGTAGGCCTGTTTCGAAGGCTATGATGGTAACTTCGCACTGCTCGAATTAGGGTCACAGGGGGTTTTCCTGCCGACCTCAAAATTTTATGACACTGAACTCCTCATGCGGCATGTTGGGTGATTGGGCTAAGCAACTAGCGAGTAGTACTAGTACTAGTTAGTAGTACTAGTAACTACTAGTACTCCCTCCATTTTTATTAACTCTGCATATTAGGTTTGACCAAAGTCAAACTTCCTAAAATTTGAACAAGTTTATAGAAAAATATAAAAATTTACCATAACAAATATTTATGATGTGAAAGTACATTCAATAATGAAGCTAATGGTATTTATTTGTTGTTGTATATGTTAATATTTTTTGTTATAAACTTTCTAAGAGTTTACAAAACTTGACTTTGACCAATGCTAATACACGGACTTAAATAAAAACGGAGCGAGTACACATTTGTTTTCTTAGTTTGTAGTGAATTAATCATTTGTTGTAATTCTGAAAGAAATATATTAGGCTACTCACTTCGAATGTAACGGTCTATACAATTCAATAGTTACAATCATTCTTGAATTCCAAGATGTATACGAGGTCTATAGTACTTCACAATATGCTCAAACTCACATAATCCCAGTCAAATGAGAATCAAAATGCATTTCATAGCTATTACTTTGTAGGATGCAACAAAACCAACCATAACTCGACATCATCCATTATCAAAGCAACATTTTGAACACATTCCAATGTGTGAATGAAACGTGTAGAGAGAGCTTGCGAAGATGGAGCAGATAGGGCGGGAAAGATTTTATGTATGGGGACGAGAGAGTAGGAGACAAACCTAATGAGAGAGATATAGAAAGAGAGAGGAAGAAGTTAGGTCTGTGAGAAAGATGAAGACATGTAATATACGTGAGATGCTTGTGCATCCGGATTCTATACATGTGGAAGGAGAAGAGACAACAGGTTTGATGAGAGAGCTGGAAAAACATGGACGAGAGGGGAAGGATCTCGTGTGTTGAGGGATTGATAATTTTGTGTGGGAGAGAGAGAGGGATTGGTAATGTGCGGGAGAGAGGGGGGAGTCAGTCAACCGTCGTCACATCATCCTGCTTCCAAATGGCCCCGCATTCTCTAGTGCAGTGTGGTTGCCGTCTTCGATTTCCTCAATGCCCTCTTTGAAGATTGAAGTGTTGTGCATGCTGTGGGTGCAGAGAAGCACAAGTTAGAGTGGTCGCCATATAACCTTGGATGGGGATGAATTGTGTGCTCGGGGGAGGGGGAGTGTGTGTGCGGTGTGTGTGT
>NC_057807.1:243413897-243431156 GCF_018294505.1 Triticum aestivum
AAATCAAACATATGCAGAGAAATGTGTGTCTATGTGACGGAAAGCTACATGCTAAATAGGGTTTTCACAAAGAGATTGTGCGTGTGAGATAGAGAGCGATGTGCGGGCCTTGAGGAGCGAAGGGGCCGGGTGAGGGTGTCAAAATGTGTGCATTGATGCATGTGTTACATGCGATCGTGTGACGGACGGACGAATCGAGAGAGATGGTTGTTGTGTTACGGATGCTCCTCTCTCTCTCTCTCTCTCTCTCTCTCCCTCACACACACACACACACAAGTACAAATAGAAGACCGTTCTCTCATGTATACACAACGTATCGGCATCTGTCTATGTCTCACTCATGCATGATCATTTGCACATTCACACCTCTCTATGTCTCTATCACACGCACACCGTCTCCACATTGCCCTTCCGCCACCACACACATATGGACACATACACACGTACTCTCTTAGTCACACACACAAAATTAGTATTAAAAAATACTAGGGTGCACCTAAAACATCCAAATCCAAATAAACACGAACTGGAGCTAAATTCATATATATATATATATATATATATATATATATATATATATGGAAATATTGTAGCGTCAAGAACTTTTCCAGGAAAAAAGGTTGAGTAATATTCGGGGATTGTTTTCACAGACACAAAAAGGTTCGGTGGATGTCCTTCGAGCGCGACACGGTGATGCACCGTTCGATTGACAGCGCGACCGCGGTTCACGCGCTTGCACAGGATTCCGTATCGTGGATGTGGTAACTAATATAAGTGTTGCCTCTATCTAATGTTTACGTGTACTAGTACGGTTTTCTTTTAAGTTTGACCAACCCGATATAAAACTAAACTAAGCTCACATACACACACTCATCAATATGCTGCCGCCGTTGGGCATGCTGGCGCCCGCCTGCTCCGGCCAACCATTTCTCGCCCATCACCGCTGTGTCGCCACCATCCATGTGCCATGAAGCCGAAGGCTCGCCCGCTCACATCGTCTGCAGTCCCTCCTCGCAATGTCGCCGCGCTGCCAAGCACGCGAGGGGCTAGTGGATCCGCGTCTATGCACGCAGCATACAAAGAGGAGGACGAGCACGTGCTCCAGCACACCGGCGAGGAGGAACTAGCGTGTCATTATCGTCTCCGCCCGCGCGGCGCACATGGTGGCTGTTGCGGCGGAAGTCGGTCGCGTCTGCACCCGGTTTGCAGGCTCGGCGCGGGAGGAAATTGGGAGGAAATTGGGCGCGGGAGGAAATTGGGCTCGGCGCAAACCGGGTGTAGACGCGGAATCTACCTTCGAGACCTTGAATGCCACGTGGATCCTGTAATCTAAAGTAGCAATTTGGGTCAGTCGACTGTTGTGAGCCGTTGGATTCAACATGGATGGCCAGAAGGGCTTCTTCAATGTCCGAAATTGATGCAATGTTCATCTTCTCTCTCAGGCATCGAGCCGCCAGCCCGCCACACGCCTAACTGCTTGTCGCTGCTGCCCCGCCCTCCCCTGAACCGCCTGCCACCACCATGCTCGCCCCACCCCTGCCATCCGTTTCACACCGGGCACGATCCATTTTTTCCAGTGAACTGCATTCCACACCCAACACTCATAAGATAAATCATGGGCACCCTGCCACCCTAATATAGATAATGGGGTAGCTTCTCTGTCGTCTTCTTCCTTCGCTCTATCGAACTTCTATCACAAATCAACTGATCCAAATTATACTACTAGTACGAACGTATTAAGTACAGTAGGAACACGAAGATACGAGCAGTAGTACCAACAGCAAGAAGAACATTAGTAAGACATAGTACTAGTACTACTGTACGTACTAAAGAGTTCAAATAACGAGAAAGAATATAAAGTTCAAATAATGAGAAAGAACATGAACATATTTCTGCTGGGGGCTTAGCACAACACACCCCTAAAATAAAACTAAGCAACTAGTCTGCTTGACACTACAGTAGAGCCAACATGAGCAACGACACTGCCACCTTACTTAGAGTCCGAGTCCACGTCCTCGACTTCGTCCTCGTCCCTCTTCATCTTCCTCTTCGTTGATGCTTCTTTGCTTGAACCGGACACTGGGCTCTTCTTCTTCATCCAACCCTTGTATATATTTAAACAAAGGTAGGCATCCATTGCTGCGTACAGGATGTGATCTTCATCTATTGTCTTCGACTCCCATGCATGATGAAACTCGTGGTGAGGTTTGTTCATTTTAGTGTATGAAGGATCAACCATGGATGCTGCCAGGGTCAGCATTGAAGGATGAGAGGAGGACACCGGGCTTGCCTTTTGGAGATCGAAGGGCTGGCCTACAATGAGGCCTATCTGACCCAGGACATCCCTGTCTTTCCTAAATTCTACAGTAACGAATTTCACTATTTCATCCTTGAGGAAGTTCTTAAAATCCTGGCACTCAACGTCGGCATGGAATATGTGGAGGACCTAGCAAACGTTATGTATGCAAACCTGGATCATGGCGGGCTTCTTCTTCTCTGCCTCCTTTAGAATCTTCTCACTTTCCAGGACTGTGGTGTACTCAACATCTAGCCCAGCGACCCACTCGTCCTTTGAACTTTTGAACATGCATAGGAAGCAAGCAAGGCATGCTTCCACCGTCACGGATCTAGGGGTGTAGATGACGATGAACTCATCATCGCTGATGGCTCTAACCTTGTACTCACCGCCGATCATGGAGATTTGGGAGGCCATTTTGGAGGCGGGTTAGGAGAAGTTGAACTGGTGTAATGTAAATGAGACCAACCCGGGCTAGACTAGCCTGTTGGCAGTTTTTTATAGAAGAAAACTCCGTGAGAACCAAATGCTCAAGCCAGGACTTGAACCTTGGTGGGCTAGCTGCGAACTGGTGTAATGTGAAATGACGGGACGACTGGGAGCGAACTGTTGTAAGGTAGAAGACGGGGATGACAAGACGAGTAGGGCATGCGAATGGCGTGGGGTTGTTGGCTTGCCCGGTGGATAAACGGCTGCATGCCCCCAAAGAGTTCTCGAGTACTATGTGGGACCCACTAGATGTCATGTCTACTAGACCCATATCATAGGCCTGACGATATGGCTTCTACGCGTTCGCACGCCATGCCGGCGCGTGGATGTAACTTCACTTAATTCTGTCAATCGTCGCGCCTCCCACGACCTTCGCCTCCCTCACGCGGTCCCGCCCTTTGAGACTTCGGACGGCTTTAAATGAGAAATTTTTTTTGCCTATTCCGCATGCATGATACTCCCTTTGGTCCTTTTTATTCCATGTAAGATTTGTGTCAAGTCAAAGTTTGCAAAGTTTTTGACCAAATTTCTACTAAAAATATCACTATCTACAATACCAAATATATATTTTATGAAACTATGTTTTATAATGAGTATGAAAATATTGATATGACATTGTGAATGTTGATACATTTTTCTATAAGTTTGGTCAAAGTAGAGGTACATTGACTTTAGACAAAACTTATATGCACAATGCAGACTAGTTCCTCCGTCCAGGTGTGTGCCATTGCAAGGTTAGCTATTAGAGTACTACAACCTACCTTCTAGTTTAAAGGGCTCGATTCAAAAATTTCACCTACTCTTACCAAGACAAGATAGAGGTGGTGGAATAGTTTTTGTAGTGGTTTCTAGAGTCTAGACTCCATCTTCAGGAACCTTCGCCGCCGCCGGCAAGAATCCAAGGAGATGAACCAGAAAGGAAATGAGGCTGGAATGAGTAGTTCCGTATTTTATACAATGGCAGAGGTGGGTAAATATCTACTATACCTCTGGTGGCAAGGCCATGTCTCTATGCGCACACATCTCAGCCGATGGTTCCAAGTAGATAGAACGGCTCACATTGTCCAGAGGCAGACACACCATCACCACCAACTGAGATTTTCATAGGAGTAAATAAATATATAGAGTAGAAAATAGAGATAAGAGTCCAGATAGATAGTAGAGATTAGTCAATATTCTCTTTAGGCTACTCATAGTAGAAAGTATCATATACTAGTATCATGTATGATACAGGGCTATCTTTATAGTGCAATGTATGACACAAAGTAGCATAGTATTTAACATGATACGGTATCTACCTATGTTACTCTGGTAGCTAGGGATACTAGGAGTAGTAGCTAGGGATCGAGTGTGCGAGATGAACCGGAGAAAGTAAATGCAGAGAGATGAAATGCAAAAAAGACGGAGGGATGTGATGGTTGCTTGTCCGTTTATTTTACCAGGCCACTTATTACTGGGAGTGGTTGGGTTTTGTGATATGACGACTTTACTGCCGCGCCACGAGCGGGGTGAGACTCCTGTGCAGCGCCGCCCTCTACACTAGTACTACATCGGTCGTGGTTTATTAGTCCCCCATTGAATTTGACTGAAGATTTAACTGAAAAAATGTTAGTGCATGTCAACAAAAACTACATCGTTGGATTTGTACTTGAACATAGTTTTCAATGATATAATTTTTTGTGACATGCATGAACATTTTGTTAGTTCAATCTATGGTCAAAATTTGACACGAAATACAATGTGGACCAATAAACCAGGACGAAGGTAGTACCAGCTAGTAGTAAGATACCACATTACCACCACTATGGCCAGCCTTAATCATCGCATGCAATAATTTAGTGCACCTGGAAATCTAAACGCCTGCTTGACTTTCCTTCTCCCTCTGGCAGTCCCACCACTCCACCCTGTGTGGAAAAATCTGGATGCATGACTCTCCTACCCCCGCGCTCGTCCAATCTGTTGTGACCAGCAATATTTCCACCCCTTCCCTCCCCTATAATTTACTCGAACAAATATGACCACGTAACTGTTATGCTAATCACGCAACATATCTTACGGGACGCTGCTTCAGTTACTTAACTGCAGGTGCATTGGGTCACTGACATGTGGGCCCAACAGGCGTCTGGACCACATGTCAGTGACGCAATTGGACCTGCAGTTAAGTCAGTGCAGCTCAGTCCATATCTTACGTAGGTCTGCCAATGCTCACTATAAATACTGTGCCTCCCACGACATTCAGAAGAATGCTCACGTTCATAGCTATCTCCTCCTCCCTCTCACGTTGACCACCATGGAATCGCCTCTCCCAAGCCATATGCTCTCCTCGCTGCACCGCGCGGACGGTCACGCATCGTCGTTCCATTCCTCGACGCCACTAGTCGAGGAGGACGCGTCGGCATTCTACTCCTCACCGCGACTTGTCGAGGTGGACGCGTCAGCGTTCCCAATCTCGCCAGCACGCGCGTCGGAGGATGCATCGGCTCCCCACTACGAGGAGAACGCCGCGCCACCCACCGAGCCCCCTAGCCTTGAGGAGATTTGGAAAGAAATGGAGGTCGCCTTGTGGGAGGCTTTGCCTTCGGTAGAGCGCGCCAAAATAGAGGTGGAGAAGAAGGTCGAGGAAGAGAAGCGCGTCATGGCGCAAGCTGCTTGGCAGGCCTATGTCGCGTCCGAGAGAGTCAGGCAATTGGCTCTTTGGCAGAAGGCTCGTGTGAGGGCCGTGAGGGTGGCGGAGGACGCCCGTGCCAAAGCCCTGAGTGCAGTCGGGCCCATTGCCTCATCTACGCTTGGCAGTACGTGGACCGGGTGCACGCTTCCAGCAAGGAGGAGTACCTGTTAGCGCTAGATCACCACACCGGTGAGATCGCGCTTGCCTGGCGGCAAGCTGCCAATCAGCACCTCGCGAGTTGCGAGGCTGAGGAAGAGGCGTTGTGTCGGCGCGCTAGGAAATGGCCATGCACCAAGGCACTCATGGCGTGCCGCAAGCGCTCCTGCGAGCGTCGTGGCTTTTAGTAGGAGCATAATTTAGTTTCATAAGGCGATCTCATTAGTTTTGGGACGCAAATGATAAATCCCGAATGTTCGGGAATTATTAGCGTCCTTAATTAAGTATGTAAAAGGGAAAGTTTGGAGACCTTGTGTATCCATACGCATTTTGTAAGCACATGCATATAGCACAAACTTTACGATATACTATCGCACTACACGTCTCTCTCTATATATGCTTGCAGACTTTGCTACCCCCTCCGTCCAGGTGAATAAGTCATCTTTGGTTGTGCACCGTGACCAAGAAGGGGGGAAGACTTATACACCTAGATGGAGGGAGTACTACTATTACTTATGTACGTGCAAATGCATGTTTTAACATTACGATGCGGTTTTTGTAAAAGTAGAGAAACAACACTAGTCAATCTTGTGAAATGATTCAATGCAAAACAAATGCAAAAATGCCCGTTTGATTGTTCACTTTTAGCTTCCTTCTCTGTGGTTATTTCTCTGTCGTGCTTTGTATGGAGTATCTCATTGGTCGGGAAGGCATGCAAATTCCCAAACCGCTTCCTACACCCTGTATCGAATTTTTTGCCTAACAAGTTGTGTCGTGCAATTGGAATTCCAACTTGAGTACTACTACTAGTAGGAGTACCAGGGGCTAGTTCTTTTAGGATTCTAGATTAGTAATCCCATAACTACTACCTCCATCCTGGTTTATTGGTCCCCATTCTAATCTGTGTCAAATTTTGATCATATATTTAACTAATGAAATGTTTGTGCATGTCACAGGCACTAACTTTTTATCAGTTAAATATTTGGTAAAAAATACCACAAATTACAATGGTGACAAATAAACCAGGACGGAGGTACTATTAGCTTAGAATCCCAAATAAATGAGTGAGGCGCCTTAGTGTTACTCTCCACTGTGACTAGTCTTAGGGGAAAAGCTGGGGAAGAAATGGCTTATTTTTTAAGCCGCCAAAAGAACTGGCCCTAGGAGTAGTAGCTAGGGATACGAGGAGTGGTAGCTTAGGGATCGAGTGTGCGAGATGAACCGGAGAAAGTAAATGCAGAGAGATGAAATGCAAGAAAGATGGAGGGATGTGATGGTTGCTTGTTCGTTTATTTTACCAGGCCACTTATTACTGGGAGTGGTTTGGTTTTGTGATATGATGGCTTTACTGCCGCGCCAAGAGCGGGGTGAGACTCCCGTGCAGCGCTGCCCTCAACACTAGTACTACATCGGTCGTGGTTTATTAGTCCCCCATTGAATTTGAATGAAGATTTAACTGACAAAAAGTTAGTGAATGTCAACAAAAACTATATCGTTGGATTCGTATTTGAACATAGTTTTCAATGATATAATTTTAGGTGACATGCATCATCATTTATCGTACTATATATAATGTTAGTTCAATTTTTGGTCATACTAATCTATAGTAAGGTGCCCGTGCGTTGCACAGAACAGTGAAATGCATTGATCGGGGAGTTGTTTATTTTGATAAAGGATGTGGGGGTCATCTCATGTGTAACGGGTATCGATAGGTTTCTTCGGATATTATTTCATCTCTAGAGCTCACAAACATCCAGGTGAAATAGATAAAAAAGTATCTTTTGCAAACAAAAGTGTTCAATTGTTCAACCTGCATCCAAAACTTGTGAAGAAATCACACTTATTGTGCTTTGCAAGAAATGATCTTTAAGAATTAGTTTTTGAGTATCGATTGTTATACATGTGGGCTACAGATGACATGGCACTTTCTTATAGTCAACAGTTGGCCCTTATAAACCTAGACGGAGGGATTATATAAGGATGACTTTAAAGGGGGCAGAGGAGATGTAAGAAATGGTTCGTCATAAGTCTTTCACCAGTACTGTAGTAAAAAATCATACATGGAAGATTCTAGACTAAACCATAAATGGATACACTTTTATTCATGCGCGATACTCTAATAGAGCAAATCATGCATGGAAGTGTCCACATGCTTAGACAGCGGATTACACTAAGTGAAGACTAATGATCAACATTTAACTTGGTAATGCATATGTCCAGGTGAACCTCCTTGGAGTCCTTGTTCACCACATTGGGGGGGGATCATACCATGCGTCTTCCATGTCCACATCGGCGGGAAGGTCCTATCTCGGCACGGTGAAAGCACAAGTGCTCCCTAGGTGGTTTTGGTAATTAATGTCAACATATCTCTTGTTGGACTAACACTTTTATCTAGTATGTTTCAGATAAGTTCAACAATGGAGTGGAATGGACTAAAGGATGTGGGAACGCCTTCAAGATGCTAAGGACAAAGGATTGGCTCAAGCTTCAAGCTCAAGACTCTTCATTTTACATTTTAGTGATCCAAGATCACATTGAGTCTATAGGAAAAGCCAATACTATCAAGGAGGGACGAGGTGTTGCTTAATGAGCCTCTTGCTTCATGTGCTTAGTGATATGCTCCAAAACCCTCAGCTACTTTCCCACTTCCACAAATGACCTAAACCCACAGCCAAAATCGGTCACACCGATTCTTCCTATTCGGCGCCACCGATTCCAAAAGTCATAGACACTGCCACAAACCCTAAGAAAATCGGTCTTACTGATAGGGATCTCAGTCTCACCGAGATGGGATTGTAATCTCTCTGTGTATGTCCATTATCAAAATCGGTCTCACCGAGTTTGAGAAATCGTCACTACCGAGATTACAATGCAAACTCTCTGGTTAACTCATTACCAAAATCGGTCTCACCGAGTTTGTGTAATCGGTCAAACCGAGTTTTCCTGACCAACTCTCTGGAATGCTTATTACCAAAATCGGTCTCACCGAGTTTGTGTAATCGGTCTTACCGAGATTATGTTATGCCCTAACCCTAACCATATCGGTCTCACCGAGTTGCATTTCGGTCCCACTGAAAATCCTAACGGTCACATTATTTGCTAAATCGGTCTGACCGAGTTTAACAATTCGGTCCCATCGAGTTTGGTAGATTGTGTGTAACGGTTAGATTTTGTGTGGAGGCTATATATACCCCTCCACATCCTCTTCATTCGTAGAGAGAGCCATCAGACTAAACCTACACTTCCAGCATACATTTTCTGAGAGAGAACTACCTACTCATGTGTTGAGGCCAAGATATTCCATTCCTACCATATGAATCTTGATCTCTAGCCTTCCCCAAGTTGCTTTCCACTCAAATCTTCTTTCCACCAGATCCAAAACCTATGAGAGAGAGTTGAGTGTTGGGGAGACTATCATTTGAAGCACAAGAGCAAGGAGTTCATCATCAACGCACCATTTGTTACTTCTTGGAGAGTGGTGTCTCCTAGATTGGCTAGGTGTCACTTGGGAGCCTCCGACAAGATTGTGGAGTTGAACCAAGGAGTTTGTAAGGGCAAGGAGATCGCCTACTTCGTGAAGATCTACCGCTAGTGAGGCAAATCCTTCGTGGGCGACGACCATGGTGGGATAGACAAGGTTGCTTCTTCGTGGACCCTTCGTGGGTGGAGCCCCCTGTGGACTCGCGCAACCGTTACCCTTCGTGGGTTGAAGTCTCCATCAACGTGGATGTACGATAGCACCACCTATCGGAACCACGCCAAAAACATCCGTGTCTCCAATTGCGTTTGAATCCTCCAAACCCTTCCCTTTACATTCTTGCAAGTTGCATGCTTTACTTTCCGCTGCTCATACACTCTTTGCATGCTTGCTTGATATGTATTATGAATGTTAAACTTGTGCCTAAACTCCACTTAAACTTAAAGATCTTAAAAATTGTAACTTTGGTACTTAGTGTCTAATCACCCCCCCCCCCCTCTAGACACCTCTTCTCAAGGTCCTACAAGTGGTATCAGTGCATTGGTCTCCATTGCTTTGGTTTAATCACCATTGGAGGAAGATGGATGAGTCTACTATTGGGAGTCTTAGACATAGAGTGCCTATTCTTGATGGAGAGTATTTTCATGAGTGGAAAAATGAGATGCTTGCTATTTTCAATCTATATCATTTGAACAAGTACATTGCTAGCCCTTGTGCGCCTTATGTTGATCCTATGCATCCTACCCATGATGAATCTATTAGGAATCTTAGAACTGCCGAACTTATCATTAGAGGATTGCCTAGAAACTTGATTGGATGCTTGCCTACTTTTAAGTGTGCCTACACCATATGGAAATTTCTTGAGGAACGATTTCTAGATTATTCCTTGAAAAATCTTGATGAAATTCTCCATAAGTCTATTGCCTTGAGTAAGATGAATTCTAGTGATCCTATGTTTGGTGATCGTCTATTTGAGCTTACAAACCTTATGCGTGCCAAAGGAAATATTGGGATTATTAGTGATATTATTTCTGAAGCTATAAAAATTCATAAGCAAGATCATTGTCAAACTCACTCTAATGAATCACCCTCTCTAGGACTTGATCCACCACATGACGATGTTGAACATGGATACTATGATGAGGATGATGATAGTGACTTCGATCTTGATAGTGGAGGAAAGGAATGGGTTCTTGATAGTGGATGTACCGATCACATGACCGGAGATAAAGACATGTTTCGTGAGCTTGCTGATAATGATAGTCCTCGAAATTATGTCACTTTCGGTGACAACTCAAAGGGTAAGGTGGTTGGCCTCGGTAAGGTGGCCATATCACATGATAGCTCCATACAAAATGTTATGCTCGTTGAATCTCTTGGATACAACTTACTTTCAGTATCTAGACTTGCTGATTTCGGTTTCAATGTTCTATTTACTGAAGTTGATTGCCAAGTGTTTCATCGAGACAATCATAAAATGGTCTTCACCAGTGTGCGTAGAGGTGATATATACATTGTTGATTTCACTAAAGTGGCTCAACCTAAAACTTGCTTCATTGCTAAATCCTCAAAAGGTTGGTTATGGCATAGAAGACTAGGTCATGTTGGTATGCGAAACCTTGACAAGCTTATTAAAGGAAATCATATCCTTGGAGTTAACGATGTCATATTTGATAAGGATAGACTTTGCAGTGCTTGTCAAGCAGGTAAACAGGTTGGAGGAAGGCATCCCGTGAAGAACATCATGACCACAAGGAGGCCACTCGAGCTACTTCACATGGATCTTTTCGGTCCCAACTCTTACAAGAGTCTCGGTGGAAATTCTTTTGGTCTAGTTATAGTTGATGATTTTTCAAGATTTATGTGGGTGCTCTTTCTCGATGATAAATCGCAGGTCCAAAAGATCTTCAAAAAGTTTGCTAGGAAGGCTCAAAACCAATTTGAAGTGAAGATCAACAAGGTTCGCAGTGACAACGGAACGGAGTTCAAGAATGCAAATGTGGACACCTTTCTTGATGAAGAAGGGATTTCACACGAGTTCTCGGCTACGTACACACCTCAACAAAACAGTGTTGTTGAGAGGAAGAACCGGACGCTCATTGAAATGGCGAGAAGGATGCTTGACGAGTAAAAAACATCGAAGCACTTTTGGGCAGAAGCGGTTGAGACAGCTTGTCATGCAACAAATCGCTTGTATCTTCACAAGCTACTCGGCAAGACGGCATACGAGCTCCTCACCGGTAACAAACCCCAAGTTGGATACTTTCGAGTATTCGGCTCAAAGTGCTACATTCTTGATAAGCATCGTCGCTCTAAATTTTCTCCTAAGTCTCATGAAGGTTTCCTACTAGGTTATGGCTCAAACTCTCACACTTACCGTGTCTACAACAATTTCACCCGAAAGGTTGAATAGACGGTAGATGTGAAGTTTGATGAATCTAACGGCTCGCAAGTAGAGCAATTGCCAATTGATGTAGGAGACAAAGACCTTCGGAAGCAATCCAAGACTTGTCTATTGGCAAGGTTCGTCCAATGGAGGTGAAGGAGAGTACCTCATCCGTCCAAGTGGAAGCTTCTACTTCACGACAAGGTGAACCAAGATTTGATACGGAAGCATCCACAAGCGGGACACACCAAGATGAAGAGAACGAGGAAGTGCATCAAGATGAACGCCAACAACCTCCTTCTCCACCACGACAGGAGAACGACAACGCCAACAATGAAGAAGGCCAAGAAGAAGAAGAACAAGATGAAGAAGATGTTCAACAAAGACCCAAGCAAAAGCTTTCACGAGTTCGAGAAAGAATTGCTAAAGATCATCCCATCGAGCAAATCTACAATGACATTCAAACCGGGAGAATCACTCGCTCTAAAACTTGTTTAGCTAACTGTTGTGAAAACTATTCTTTCATCTCTAGCATTGAACCTATGAAGGTTGAAGAAGCATTGGAAGATCCGGATTGGATAAATGCTATGCATGAAGAGCTACACAACTTTGAGAGGAACCAAGTTTGGACATTGGTTGAGAAGCCCGACAACAACCACAACGTCATCGGTACCAAATGGGTGTTTCGCAACAAGCAAGATGAAGATGGACAAGTAGTTCGCAACAAAGCATGTCTTGTCGCCCAAGGCTACACACAAGTCGAAGGTATGGACTATGGTGAGACTTATGCTCCCGTTGCTAGACTTGAGTCCATTCGCATCTTACTTGCCTATGATAATCATCATGATATCACCTTGTACCAAATGGACATTAAAAGTGCTTTTTCTAAATGGTGAAATAGAGGAGGAAGTTTATGTTAAGCAACCTCCCGACTTTGTCAATCCTAAGAAACCCAATCATGTTTACAAACTTCACAAAGCTCTTTATGGTCTTAAACAAGCTCCTAGAGCATGGTATAAATTCTTGACCAAGTTCCTTATTGAAAAAGGCTTTGAAATTGGGAAAATTGATTCTACTCTTTTTACTAAAAGGGTTAATGGAGAACTATTTGTGTGCCAAATCTATGTTGATGATATTATATTTGGTAGAACTAACCCTCATTTTAGTGAAAAGTTTGGGAAGCTAATGTCGGAGAAGTTTGAGATGTTTATGATGAGTGAACTCAAATTCTTTCTTGGGTTTCAAATCAAGCAAACTAAGGAAGGTACCTTTGTTTCTCAAATGAAGTACACCAAGGACTTATTCAAGAAGTTCAATATGCAAGAATGCAAAGGTATGTCTACACCCATGCCTACTAGTGTACATCTTGACTTGACCAAAGATAGTGAACCAGTTGATCAAAAGGTTTATCGCTCTATGATTGGTTCATTATTATATCTATGTGCTTCACGTCCCGATATCATGCTAAGTGTGTGCATATGTGCACGATATCAAGCTGCTCCTAAAGAATGTCATCTTAAGGCCGTGAAAAGGATAGTGAGATACTTAATCCATACACCAAACTTTGGCATTTGGTATCCTAAGAGGGCCTCTTTCGATCTTGTTGGCTATTCCGACCCGGACTATGCCGGAGACAAGGTTGATAGAAAGTCCACTTCGGGTAGTTGTCAATTTCTTGGTAGATCTCTTGTGTCTTGGTCCTCCAAGAAACAAAACTCGGTATCCTTATCCACCGCCGAAGCTAAATATATTGCCGATGGTTCATGTTGTGCTCAATTACTTTGGATGACCCAAACTCTTAAAGATTATGGGATATATGTGAGACATGTTCCATTGCTTTGTGACAATGAAAGTGCTATTAAAATTGGTCATAATCCTGTGCAACATTCTCGAACTAAGCATATTGAAGTTCGTCATCATTTCATTCGAGATCATGTTCCTAAGGGTGACATTGATCTTAAGCATATTCGCACCAAAAAAGCAATTAGCGGATATATTCACTAAACCTCTTGATGAGAAAGTGTTTTGCAGGTTAAGAGGAGAATTGAACATCGTTGATGCTTCAAACTTGGAGTAGAAACTCCATTGGATACATGCAAGACATGAGCTTATGACTAATCCTTGATATTTCTCTTATGATGAAAATCTTATGTCTTGGATATATTTGTATCTTGCATGTTACCTAACCCATGTAGGTACTTGGTGGAAGCAAACTCCATGAGATTGTAATCTACTCACATCTTGAGCAATCTCTACATCACCAAGGTTCTACACTATGGTGGTTGAAGACAAGGAAGCACAGAACCATGCAAACATATCCTTTGACAAATTCTATGCTGAGCTTCTTGAATGTCATTTTGGATACACAAGTGCTCTTCCTTGCAAGAACTAACCCATGTAGGTAGATGGACTCAAATTCCAAGTGGTGCTCCAAATTCTTGATGAGCTACATCAACCTTGAGCAACGCACACAAGTTCAACTACATGGACAACACCACCAACCAAGGTATGTTATTCCATCTTTGAGAAGCTTTACTCCAAGTCATGAGCTAAAGCAACTCGACAAGATGTCAATACATCAAGATGCTTAAATGAAAAATGGCAACCCCATTGTGAGCTTAAACAATGAGTATGACCTATGATCAAGTGATCTTACTTGACTCCTAAGTCAATATACTCTAACATAGGTGACTTTGTCGCCAACCATCTCTAGATGAAGTTCTCTTGTGTTCTTCTCTGTGTTTTTGCATTTGTCTCATGCATATTTCTTTTCCCTTTCAAAAAAACTTCATCTAGTTTTCTTTCTGCTTGCTCTGCATTTTTTGCATCCCAATTCCTTGCATATCTTTCAGTAAATTCCTTGCAAATCTTTGTGTGATCTTACTAGTCTAAGTGAGCTGAGGTGACAAGTGTTTTCTCTGAGATGAACTCGGTTTCACTGATTTTTTATCTTCGGTCCAACCGAATCCTCTCAGTACAACCGAAGCATACCACTCAGTGCCACCGATTTCACATCAGGAAAACAGATTGTCACATATTCTATGTTTCTTCTGATCGAGCTCCACTCAATGAATCTTGTCCTCTACAAGCATCACATTTTTTATCATTGCTTTGTACTGTGTCTCAAGGACCAAACCCATTAGACAGATTCCAGAAGACCCTTCTTGGAAATTGATGTCAAAGGGGGAGAGAGAGAACATCAAAGCTTATCATTTAGAGAGAGATCACATCAAAGAAAGAGTTTATCATCTCCTAAAGGGGGGGAGAGAGACCCTTAAAGGGGGAGAGAGACCCTCAAAGGGAGGAAGAGAGAGATCTCCAGGGGGAGAGAATACTTAAGTGTAAGTATTTCTTAAGGATCCCAGATGCTTGGTGTTCAAGAGGAGAGATGCCCACATGTCTTCTTGAGGGGAGAGACATGTTCACTTGATCTGTTGTGCTTATTTGCATTAGCATACATTAGCTCTGATCATCATTCATATCTTTCAGCTCTGATCTTTCAGCTCTGATTTTCTATTCCCTATCTTCTCCCAGTATCCCATGCTAGATTCAGGGGGAGCAAGACATCTAAGGGAAAGAAATCATTTAAATTCATTGCACATCTTTACTCTTGGGGACATGTCTAATCCAATGTGGTACTTAGTACTCACTCTCTACATGTCATCCCAGTCTTGGTATTCTTGTGGTTTCTTCTGTTTGCTCTGGCTAGTAGATGTATCTGTGTTATCTAACCTTGTTTATGCAGGTTCATCCCATCCCAAGCCAACTCAAGACTGCAAGGTAAGTATATGCATCACAATCATGTGTATGAGGAATTCTTGTTGATGTACATATTGTTTGCAAGAAGGACTCATGAGCATGAAGGTATTTTCTTTAACATTCTTTGCTCTGATGCATATGGCCAAGATACATGTAACACATTGCCTGCTCTATCATGTTTATGCTCTCACATGGTTCTATATTCCATATTCACATGACTGCATACATGTAGGGGAGCCTATGTTTGTCACATGTCTTTCCAAAGCTTTACTTGCTACTCTTTATATCTTTATCTAAAGCTTTGATGTATGTTGCCATCAATTACCAAAAATGGGGAGATTGAAAGCACAAGTGCTCCCTAGGTGGTTTTGGTAATTAATGTCAACATATCTCTTGTTGGACTAACACTTTTATCTAGTATGTTTCAGATAAGTTCAACAATGGAGTGGCATGGACTAAAGGATGTGGTAACTCCTTCAAGATGCTAAGGACAAAGGATTGGCTCAAGCTTCAAGCTCAAGACTCTTCATTTTACATTTTAGTGATCCAAGATCACATTGAGTCTATAGGAAAAGGCAATA
The DNA here is from genome assembly GCF_018294505.1 of Triticum aestivum. Classification (NCBI taxonomy): domain Eukaryota; kingdom Viridiplantae; phylum Streptophyta; class Magnoliopsida; order Poales; family Poaceae; genus Triticum; species Triticum aestivum. The sequence goes on from NC_057807.1 coordinate 243,429,711, forward strand.
CAATCAAGGAGGGATGAGGTGTTGCTTAATGAGCCTCTTGCTTCATGTGCTTAGTGATATGATCCAAAACCCTCAGCTACTTTCCCACTTCCACAAATGACCTAAACCCAAAGCCAAAATCGGTCACACCGATTCTTCCTATCCGGCGCCACCGATTCCAAAAGTCATAGCCACTGCCACAAACCCTAAGCAAATCGGTCTTACCGATAGGGATCTCGGTCTCACCGAGATGGGATTGTAATCTCTCTGTGTATGTCCATTATCAAAATCGGTCTCACCGAGTTTGAGAAATCGGCACTACCGAGATTGCAATGCAAACTCTCTAGTTAACTCATTACCAAAATCGATCTCACCGAGTTTGTGTAATCGGTCAAACCGAGTTTGCCTGACCAACTCTCTGGAATGCTTATTACCAAAATCGGTCTCACCGGGTTTGTGTAATCGGTCTTACGAATGCTTATTACCAAAATCGGTCTCACCGGGTTTGCGTAATCGGTCTTACCGAGATTACATTATGCCCTAACCCTAACCATATCGGTCTCACCAAGTTGCATTTCAGTCCCACTGAAAATCCTAACGGTCACATTATTTGCTAAATCGGTCTCACCGAGTTTAATGATTCGGTCCCACCGAGTTTGGTAGATTGTGTGTAATGGTTAGATTTTGTGTGGAGGCTATATATACCCCTCCACCTCCTCTTCATTCGTATAGAGAGCCATCAGACTGAACCTACACTTCGAGCATACATTTTCTGAGAGAGAACTACCTACTCATGTGTTGAGGCCAAGATATTCCATTCCTACCATATGAATCTTGATCTCTAGCCTTCCCTAAGTTGCTTTCCACTCAAATCTTCTTTCCACCAGATCCAAAACCTATGAGAGAGAGTTGAGTGTTGGGGAGACTATAATTTGAAGCACAAGAGCAAGGAGTTCATCATCAACGCACCATTTGTTACTTCTTGGAGAGTGGTGTCTCCTAGATTGGCTAGGTGTCACTTGGGAGCCTCCGACAAGATTGTGGAGTTGAACCAAGGAGTTTGTAAGGGCAAGGAGGTCGCCTACTTCGTGAAGATCTACCGCTAGTGAGGCAAGTCCTTCGTGGGCGACGGCCATGGTGGGATAGACAAGGTTACTTCTTCATGGACCCTTCGTGGGTGGAGCCCTCCATGGACTCGCGCAACCGTTACCCTTCGTGGGTTGAAGTCTCCATCAACGTGGATATACGATAGCACCACCTATCGGAACCACGCCAAGAACATCCGTGTCTCCAATTGCGTTTGAATCCTCCAAACCCTTCCCTTTACATTCTTGCAAGTTGCATGCTTTACTTTCCGCTGCTCATACACTCTTTGCATGCTTGCTTGATATGTATTATCTTGTGCCTAAACTCCACTTAAACTTAAAGATCTTAAAAATTGCAACTTTGGTACTTAGTGTCTAATCA